>NC_058407.1:154423051-154442387 GCF_002201575.2 Neomonachus schauinslandi | reverse complement strand
GTGTGTGTGTGTGTGTGTGTGTGTGTGTGTGTGTGTGTGTGTGTGTGGCGTGGTCCCCTATCTCTCTGCAAACTCCAGTCAATTCCATAAACATTTATTGTGTGCTAGGTGCCAAGCCCTGTTCCCAGTGCTGTGGGTTATACCAAGATAAATCATACAAGGTCCCTGGCTTTGGGGAGCTTACAATAAGAATAACTCATATTTGATTGGCCCCTTTCCCTTTACAGGGGAATTTTCAGGCAGAGTTAGGTCATAACTCAGGCCGGCCAGCAGCCTGAGGCATGCTGGAACCTGAGCCGCAGGGGCTAGTGGGAGGGGAAGCCCGCATGGGGGATAGGGAAATGGGACAGCAGTGGAGGCTGGGTCTCCAAGAGCTGCTGATGGCCTCCCCTGGGGGCTCGGGCTGGAGGCTCCGGCCCCTCAGAGAGGTGCAGGGAGGTGCCAACATCAAAAAAGCAGGGTGCTGGCTGCTCTGGCCTGTAGTTCTGTCACCAGACAGCCCTGCTTCAAAGCCCAGCTCTGCCACTAATTACAAGTGTGATTCTAGGCAAACTCCTTAACCTCTGTGCGCCTCAGTCTCTTCAACAGAGAGAAATGGTAATTCCTCCTCTTACAGCTGATACAGGGATTAGTGAGATAAGGCAAGTAAATATGCGGCACAGCCTTACAAAGTAAATGTTCAGTAAAGGGTGGCGTTACTGCTCTTATTATTATTCAGTAGTGCGGAACTTTGAATCTCTGTGATTTAATATGAGGAGGAGGATCCCTGGTTAAAAGGGATGTCTGATCGAGAGCCTTTGGAGGTATCCTCCTAGATTTCCCTTTCCATCGGAGCCCCTCTGATTCTGGCTCTCCTGCTTTTCCTTTTAAACGCCAGCCCCAGCATGGCCTCAGGGAAACAGCAGAATTTTCAGAAAGTTGGGCTCAATTTGAAGGGAAATCAGCCCACCGCATATACAGAATCTGACTCTACCCCATCTAGCCAGCTCACCAAGGCTTTCAGGCCAATCTCTTAACAACAGAATGCCAAGGAAAGAGGCAGAAGTGAGTCCCTCGCTTCCTGGCTCTGTATCTGGTGAGTACCAAGGTTTTGAAAGCATATATGAGGCATCCTAAATTAGTTCAGTAAAGCTCCCCAGAGAAAGCAACATTTGGGTAGAGACCTAAAGAATGAGCTGGAGTGTGTGGATGAGGGGTGAGAGGAGAGGTCAGGAATGCAGAGAGAACATCCCAGGCAGAGGAGACAGCACATGCAAAGGTCCTGGGACAGAAAGGCATGTGGTGAATTTGAGAGGGCTGAAAGAAAATGTGCCTGAAAAGTAAACAAGGGAGAAAATAACAAAGAACAAGACTACAGAGGTAGGCAACAGTCCAACTGCAAAGAATGTTGTGGCCATGTGTGGTGACGAAGAAGGGACACTTGTTAGAATATATAGGGAACTATATTATAAAGAATCAATAATTAAAATACCAACGGACCTGTAATGGAACTAAGACATAGAAATGAATGGAACTGAATAAAATTTTCAGAAAGTGATATAAATATACAAAAGGCAATGTAGCATGTGGTAAAATGGGCACTTTTCCTCAGACAGCTTATTCAATAAATGACGTTAAGACATGTGATAGCCATTTAGAAAAATGCATAATATCCCTACCTCACATCATACACCAAAATGAATTCTAGGTCGTTCTTCAAGTTTTATATAAAAGAGAAACCATAAGCCACTTGAAATCATGTTAGATGAATAATTTTAGAATTTGTGACGGGGAAAGACTTCTTAAGCGTGACATTAAGGCGGAAAACATAAATGAAAAGGCTGATGAATTTTATTAAAGAAAGAAAAAGTAGAAACTTACCTATGTCAAAAACCACCGTAAATAAAACTGAAGGGCAGAAATACATCTGCTAAATATGAAAATATCCTTAATATTGAAAAAGGTCCTTCAACTCCAAAAGAAAAGATGAATAAAGGACACAGGGCCTGAAAATGCCACTCACAATAGAAAAATTGCAAACTGACCAATACATAATCAAAAGCCCACTTCATATCAGTAGGAATCAAAGAAATACAAATTAAGACAATAACCAAATGTCACCTTTCTCCAATGTAATTTGTTAAAAATAATGGGAATTATGTGCTGGCTGGGACCAGGAACAGGGGCGTTATCATTTACGGCAGGCAGAAATATAAATAGACTCACTGATCCTGCAGCTCCACTATTTCTAAGACTTTACACTGAGAGGATGACGGATGTATACAAAGTTATAGTTCAATAATGATATTCTTCATAGTGCTTTTCACCATGGTGAAAAAGAAACAAGGCCTCACTGTTGGGAGAAGTTGGCTACATACATAATAGTTTTTCTTTAAAAAAAAATGAGTGAGAGCGAATATAACAAAATATTAATAGTTGCTCATTGTACATGGTGGGAGTGTAGGTGTCTATTATGTTGTTCTTTGTACTTTTCTGTGACTCTCAATTCTTTCCAGATTGTGGTCAAATATGTTGTTATTGGAGAATAATTGCTGGCATAGGGAAATAGTCAAAATATATTTTTAATGAAAATAAACACGGATTACAAGAATATCTTGTTTCAAAAACAGGGATGCAGAAGAAAACAACTAGTATGCCAAGTTATTTACGTATGAATAGTTACATAATTTTTATTTTCGTCTCTGTGCTTTTCTGTATTCTCTACAGTGAACATGTATTTCCCTGAAACATGCTAAAATCAATATCTAAACATACTTAGAAGGCACATCTTACCTTCCCATGCTTTATGACTCTGCACGTACATCAAATTCCTTTTTAAAGCTGCAAAGGTAAGAAGAGCCAGTACAGGGGCTCCTGGGGGGCTCAGTTGGTTAAGCGTTGCCTTTGGCTCAGGTCATGATCCCAGGGTCCTGGGATCGAGCCCCATATCAGGCTCCCTGCTCAGTGGGGAGTCTGCTTCTCTCCCCCTCTGCCCCTCCCCCTGCTTGTGCGTGCGCTCCCGCTCTCTCAAATAAATAAATAAATAAAAATCTTAAAAAAAAAAGAGCGAGTACATGTCACATTGGGTGTCACATTGAACTTCTTGATGTAAAAAGATAGAAACAAAGTGAATGGGATTCAGATTTCTTAAATTTCCTTCCAGAAAGTTCTGCTGTTTTTATCCATTCAGTAAATCGTCACTGAGCACCATGTTCATCAGGATTCTGGATTATATGTGACAGAGTCCCAAATCAAAATGACTAAAGTTTTTTTGAAGAAATGCTTTGTTCACAAAGCTGGTAATCTAGGGGTTGGTGGATCAGGCTCTGCTGGGTGCAGAGACCCAGTGATCAAACTGTTTCTCAGGTCTCCTCTTTTGAATTCATGCTCAGGCAGACTCTTCCCCAGAAGGCAAAGGTGGTCACTGGTGGTTACAGACTTTTATTTAAAGATTTTATTTATTTGAGAGAGAGAGAGAGCAAGCGCACAGGCGGGGTAGGGTTAGAGGGAGAAGCAGACTCCCCACTGAGCAGGGAGCCCGATGTGGGGCTGGACGTGGGGCTCCATCCCACAACCCTGGGATCATAACCTGAGCTGAAGGCAGATGCTTAAGCCACTGAGCCACCCAGGTGCCCCGGTGCTATACCTTTAAATTATATTCTATTTCATTACATTGTATCCTTATAGCCATCAAAAAAGAGGGTGCCAAAAAAAAAAAAAAAGAGGGTGCCTCCACCCCAGTGGCACCAGGCAAAGTCCCAGACATGGCTCTCATTATTCTCACATATTCAGGTGTTTATGTCTGAAAACCAATCAACATGATCAGGAAAAGCAAACTGGCCAGACCTGGGTCACATATTCACCATGCAGTTTGAGGGAGATCAGCTCCTTAACCAAGAAACTTGAGAAAGGGGGAAGGGTGGCTCCCCAAGGGAAAATCCAGGATGCAGTTACAGGAATAAGGAGAGCTGATGCTACTCAGGCAAAAACCACAGACTCCCTCTTCAAGGATATGTGCACATTCTAAATGACTCCATGAGCGGGCAGTTGCCTGCCATCAAGTTACCTCATTCGCTACAATGCAATACGCCTTGGGAGGATCTGAGGTGCTCACCTTTTCTTAAAAGTCTCTTCATAAGGAAGGGTGGCTGGAACCTGCAGCCCTGGTTTTATCTTCCCAGATTCCCTTTCAAATTGCTCACCTCCCAGCACTCCCTTTTCTCCTCCTTTGATTTATGGTATCCAAAGCACTTATCAGCAACTGATACGCTATATATTTTACTTTGTTTGGTACTTACCTTTTGTCACTAGGAGGTAAGCTTCTTGAGGGCAATGTTCTGTCTCATTCATTACTGTATCTTCAATGCCTAGAACGGTACCTGGCACACCGCAGGTGCTAAATAAATATTTGTTGGATGGATGGATGGATATATAAAAGGATGGATAAATGGATGGAAGAATGCAAGGATGAATAGGTTAATAAATGGATGGATGGGTGGATGGATGAATGAAAGCATGAATTAATGAATTTCAGCTCTAATCAAAAGAAACATGCTTCCCTTTAAAGCTTTGCTCCAACCTCAGTATTTCTACCCTATCCTGCAGCAGAGCTAAACCAGCTGGGATATTCAAACAGTTAAATGCTAAGAGAGAACAAAAGAGAAACAAACACAGAGGGGAAAAAAGAAAAGAAAAACATCATAGCTAACCAAGCAAATTTTATCATCCTGCCATACTGGCCTTGCTTCCAGAACTCTAAAGCCTTGTCCCATTTCACATGCTGTCTTGACACAATGCTCCAACCCCCAAAGGCTGGTGCAACTTAGACTCTCCTTTTGGCAGGTCCCATGCCACCACCACCCCCCAACTGCTTCCTGCTAGACATTCTCACTGTGGATAACAAGAGAGCCTGAGCCCAACCCTGAACGACACTCCCAGCTCTTTCTCAGTTCCTTGGTCTGGTCTGCAAGACACACCTCTTTCCTGAGCAAGTGGCACCAGAAAAGCCTTTTAACTGGAACCCCCTGCTCCTACAGAAAGGGATTTTTGTCTTCCACCAAACCTCAACACTATAACAATGCCTTAATTCAATATAATAGTCATATTCGTATAAAACACCTACGCAGAGAGGAAGGGAAGCTAGGCAATTGTTCCCTTACAGCATGAAAAGTTCAGACACTACAGAATTTAAGGTCGGTCCACGTTTACTGACCTTCTCTCTTCATAAGCATTTTTTCTGTTCCCTGATGCATAAGGCAGAGAACAACAGGAAGAGGATCCTCAGGGCCCTTAGGAATGTGCTGGGAAAGCAACTCCAGGAACAAACGGAACATTCTCCTTATCTTGGCAAGCGGTATGCGGAGTTGTTAGTTGTTATATTAGATCACTTGGGGGTGCTCACTGTGTGCAGTCACTGAGTTAGTCACCTCACCCTCATGACAACCTATTTAGCCACATCAGGGAGGTTACGTGATCTGCCCAAAGTCAACTGGCTACTTAGTGCCAGGGATGGGATTTGAACCCAGGCCCTCCGACTCCAGCTCCCACGCTCCTGACCACCATACCGAACACTGCTTCTTGTGGCTATCAGTTATACATTAAAGGAAATGCATTCTTATTTTTGTAGTCTCAGGCTAGTGACTGAGGTGAGTAAAGGGAGACATTTGGGCTCTGTTTGCAGCCCACATTTCCTTGCCACAACCGTCAGTGCATCAATTTCTCACCCCTACAGGTCCCTGGACATCACCACTGCATGGGGCATAGCCTGATGCCTCCATCGCCAACTTTATCTATGAAAAGATCTGATGCAGATCCCAGAAAAGATGCAACTGTAGAATTTATCATGGGACCCCACCCCCTCTCCAGAGCTTCCATCCTCCTTGCTATCAATGTTGACTTATAGGGCAATGAAGCGTTTTTGTATCGGAGACACAGGACTGACACTCGCTACACAGCACTTAACACCCCGCCACCCAGTCAATGAATTCTAGAAAATCAGTAATTAGTCAGCTTGGGCTACCATAACAAAATACCACAGGCTGGGTGGCTTCAAAGAACTGACATTTCTCACAGTTCTGGAGGCTGGAAGTCTGAGATCAGGATGCCAGCATGGTCGGGTTCTGGTGGGAGCTCCCTTCCTGGCTTGCAGACAGTCACTGTCTTGCCGTGTCCTCACATGGAGGAGAGGGGCAGAGAGTGCATGGGGGAGAATGCAAGCTCTCTCTTCTTCTCTTCTTGTAGGGGCCCTAATCCTATCATGAGGCCCCCCCCATCCTCATGACCTCATCTAAATCTAATCACCTCCCAAAGGCCCCACCTCCAAATACCATCACATTGGGAGGAGGGCTTCAACATATAAACTTGAGGGGAGGGACACAATTCGGTCCTTAACACACTCCAAAATGAAATAGAAATCATTCCTGAAACCCCATGTAGAATAAATACAAGCTGGTAGAATAAGAGCTAAGGCAATACACTCCTGGTTCTGTAGGAAGGTAGTAATGATATATGTTTTTTTCACGTGGGGCTTGAACTCACAACCCTGAGATCAAGACCTGAGCTGAGGTCAAGAGTCCAGCACTTAATCGACTGAGCCACCCAGGCGCCCCCTAGAGGTAGTAATAATATTAACAGCTAACACTGAGCACTTACCCAGTGTCAGGAAATATTTAAACCATTTACATGAATCATCTTAAAAGAGTGAGGTAAGGTAGGTACTATTACATGCCCATTTTATAGAAGAGGAGAATGGAGTCACAGAGAGGTGGGGTGGAACTTACCCACGCTCCTATGGCTAGTCAGGGGCAACCGGATCTGACCTGGGCAGTCTGGCTACAGAGCCCTTGCACTTCACTACCTTACGCTGCCTTCCTAGCAGCTGCCCTTGGAAGGCAGACTTCGTTCACCTGCTCCTTTCCCAGAACACTGACACAGGGAGAGGTGCACCAAAGCATCGTCCTGGGTGTTGTCGGGCAAGTTTCCTAACCTACCCGGGCCTCAGTTTCCTTACCTGTCAAATACCCAATAGTATTTACTTCATAGGGTCACTATAAACACTTAATGAAACAAAATATGTAAGCTCTTAGTACTGCATGTAACATATAATGAGTGCTCAGTACAATTAGTTAGGAATATGACTAGTATTATGCCTTCAGAGAGGCTCTCTGCAACCATCAAGGCTCTCTGCAACCATCCGGAAAGGTGCCTGGTCGCAGGCCTGACCATTCTGTCCAATGGGAAGCCACATCGGCAAAGCCACTGGAGGCCCCGGGCTCCATGCTCGGCACCATGTAGGTGCTCAGTAAACACCTGTTTGAATGAATAAATGAAGGAATAAATGGCCCAAATACCCTCCAGATCCAATGACTGAGTCCTCCCTCACCCTACTGGAATGTGCACTGATTTGCTCTGGATTTCTTGATAATTAATGTCTTGACAAAATTTAAGACCTGTTAATTACCCCTGATTAATTAGGGTGAACTTTTTAATTGCTTCCCTAAGCTGAAATACACTGTCAATAGGCCCCATAATTAGTGACCCAGTAATCAGTTTTAAACCAATTATCCCAGGGTAACAAGTGAAACTAGGCAAGAAGCACCCCAGGGGCTTGGGCCAATTTCAGTGGAACTCAGAATAATACAAATTGGCACTCATGTGGGTGAAGAATGCATGTTCAGTGTAATTGGAAATACGGATACTCATATTCTCTCGGATATTTCATTTGTCTCGGTTTTCACTGCTGTATTATTTAAAAACCATAAAATAAGTATACTCCCCACCCACCCAATCAAAGGCCTGGAGCAGATTCTCAGAGTTGCCTGACTGCCTTTGGGTACAACGAGGGCCACCACATCCGGTTGTGCAGGTTGTGTACTGCACAACTCCAGGGTGCCATTCACACTGTGGTCTGTATGAATAGCACCCCTAAAGGTTGTGCAGAATATGACCTGGGTATGATAACCTGGGGGTCATATGGTGCAAAGCATAGGGGCCTAATCATGAAGAATTCCTCCAAAGGTAGTGATGGGCTTGGAAGTGCTCTGAGCTTTCTTGAAATGGGAAAACGCAAGTGGCAAGCACCTCTCATGGTCTGTCTAGTGCAATGGAGTGGTATCACACACATGTTTAATGTCTGCAAATCTAACTCCTTGGATTCAAAAAAAATTAAGAAAAAGAATTAGTAACCTGAAATAGTACAGGCAATCCTTCCTGCCACCTCATTCAGGAAGTGTACACCCCAGAGCAAGACTGAAATGGGGCCTTGAATCTGCTATTCCTTATGTACTTCTGATAGAATATCTCACTGTGTGGAGAATTTAAAGATTTGTACGTTTTAAACAGTAGAATCCTCAAACCAGCCATTCACTTTATGCCCACTGAAGAAACAGAGATGTCTCCCCTTAGTGGAGGGAAACTGTTTGGGCTGGTCTTTTTAAAAGATGGTACAATAACCTCCAACATGGCACCTTCCTAAGTGATCTGAAGAATAATTTTGACAACGTGAGACTTTTTTCCTTTTCTGCCTACTTGAGAACCTAATGTCCTTAAGGTGAGGCAGCATTCTGGTCTGGGAAAGCAGGGTGCCAATTATCTGATGGGGGAACTCTTTTTCTCAATGTGTGAGATTCCTGGTAGACCAGTTGGTTCTCAAGATATGGCTGGGACCAACTGCATGAGAATCGCTTTGGATGCTTGTTTTATTTTTGTTGTTGTTTGGTTTTTTAATTTAATTTTTTAAAAGATTTTATTTATTTGAGAGAGACAAATCACAAGTGGTGGGGAGGGAGGGGCAGAGGGAGAAGGAGACTCCCTGCTGAGCAGGGGGTTGATCCGAAGTGGGGCTCCATCCCAGGACCCTGGGCTCATGACCTGAAGCAAAGGCAGATGCTTAACTGAGCCACCCAGGCACTTGTTTTTAAAAATGCAGGTTCCTGGGGCGCCTGGGTGGCTCAGTTGGTTAAGCAACTGCCTTCGGCTCAGGTCATGATCCCAGGGTCCTGGGATCGAGCCCCTCATCGGGCTCCCTGCTCAGCTGGAAGCCTGCTTCTCCCTCGCCCAGTCCCCCTACTTGTGTTCCCCCTCACGCTGTCTCTCTCTCTCTATTAAATAAATAAAATCTTTAAAATAAATAAATAAATAAATAATAAAAAATAAAAATGTAGGTTCCTGGTCCCCACTGTAGACCTACTCTGTCAGAATATCTAGGCATGTGGCCCCAGAGTCTACACTATAACAAACTCCACGTGCTTCGGATACAGACTCCCGGCTGCAAGCTTGGCGAGGGTAGAAATAGTGCCAGTGTCATTCAGCGCCTTGTCCTCAGTGCCTGGCATATGGTAATTTGGGAGCTAGAGGATCAGTGTTCAACAGATATTAGTTGATTGAATGAGAACAAGCCTCTGGCCCTCTGATTCAGCAATCCACAGGACAGGAGTTATCAGCCAAGTTGGGCCTTAAGGAAGAGGAGGAAGAGATCGACCTCTTTCCCCTTCTGGGGGCTTCTCCAGCACCAAACCGGACACCTGCCTCAGGACAGTCTCCAGTTCAGCATTTTCCCCGCCACCTGCCTCATGTCCTCATGAAAGCCATTAGCTATTCATTTAGTACCTAATCCTCTAATCCAACTGCTTGTTGATTTGCCAAGTGAGAAATATGCAGAAACACAAGGCACTTGTTCCCAGAGTTATTTCCAGCTGGTGGGAAGGAGGCAGCTGGGGAAAAGGCTTTCAATTTAGTTCTCTAAGCCAGAATGATCCTGGGATGTGGTTCACCTACTCAGACCCTTCTGATGTGGGGGTTCCTCCAAGAGCCATTCCTAAAAAGAGCAGGATGCCTCAACAGTCCTGGGGGGGCTGGGTGCTGAGAAGCAAAGCCGGATGCTTCCACCCTGAGAACGTCAGCAGACGGCTACACTTTGCCCACACAGCTCCTTCACGCCGCAGGTATTTACCAGGGGCTGCTGGAGGTGCTCAGGACACACCAAGGAACAAAGCAGAGTCAGGTGTGTCTCTGTGGAGCTGCCAGCAAGCCTCCCGCACTCCCGATTCTCCGTCCCTTAAGCAGAGGAAGGATCCTCTCTCGGGGCCTGAGCCGCCCACGCCAGCCCAGTTCCCTTGGAGCAGTGCTCTGGGCTGCCTCCCGGGGATGCGTTCCTCCCAGGCTCTCTTCCTCCCAAATTACAACGTGGGTAGGGCTAGTGACTGGACTATGTAGAAGGCAACTCTGTGAGTTTGCACCGCACCCAACAGAAGCCTGACCCAAAGAAGCCTCAGAAATCCTCCAGCATCTGTTGCTTCTATTCCCTATGCCAGATGTCCCCATTTGCCCCTCCACCCTGCCCCCAGAGGATGAGCTGCACGCATTGCATCCTCTAGCTCCCAGAATGGTTTGGTCAGGGGGCGGCACCAGGAAAAGGGGGCAGGAGGGCAGGACATGTAACCTGAGCGGAAGGTACCTCTCAAAGAGCCTTGCCCTGTGCAGCTCTCCCACCGCTCGTCCCTGCAAGGTCTGGATGGTGACAGCCCCACCCCGCCAGCCCCCTGGTCTGCATGCCTCTTGAGGCTCCCCACATCCTACCCATACTTTTGCAATCCATTTCTTTCTTTAAAAGTCTCAAACTGTACCCATTTGAATGTGCCATCTCTTTTCTGAATGGAACCTGACCGATATGCCCCTCTCCCCCCATCTTCCTCAATGACTCTTTGTGAAGAAGCGAACATCCAGGTTGCAAATTCAGTGTCTCAGGCCATATTGGGCTCACAGATGTGCCTACTTGGTAGTTGGGATGCAGGGCATGAGCAGATTTCTCTGTAGAAATCAAGACTGCTCTTACTTTTTAATACTGAATCCCCTGCCTACTTCACCCATTTTGTTACCTTCCAAACTTGAGTAAGCATTTGTTGGCTTTGAAATACAGCTTTAGCTAAATCTGTCTTAAGGGCATCAAGCGAGAACTCAGAATGAGAGAGAAAAGAAATGAGTTAGGACTGAATTAGGCTAAGGTGGGCTAGGTGGATTTCAGAACAAGTACATATAATACCCCCATCTTCTCATTCCCCCTCCCCTGAGCTGTAGCCTCCCTGAAACCCGGACTCCAAGAAAAAAGGCCAATTCTAGAAAAGTTAGAGTTTATAGGAGAAAACAAAGATTGATAAAAAAATCATTCTAGTCTCACTTTATATATAGACCTTCATTTATGTCACCTTAATTTTTACCTTTTGGGAAATGGGAACACACACATACTGAGTTTTAACACAGTAGCTCTTTTTTCCCTTTTTTTTTTTCCGTAGGCGCCACAGACCTGAGCTGAGATCAAGAGTCAAACGTTTAACTGACTGAGCCACCCAGGTGCCCCTAACATCCTAGCTCATTTAAACAGCATAAGAATTCTATCAAGTGGCTCTTACGACTTCCATTTTAGATATAAAGAAATTGAGGTTCAAAGAAGTTGTGTAACTTGGCCAAAAACATACAGCTCCCAAGTGATGGGAATGAGAGTAAAGCCTTTGCTTTTCCCTCTTTATTTCTTATAGCCTCAGAACAGAGGGTAAGTTAGAAGCAGGCTGGGTATTCCTCATGATGTAATTATAATTAATATAAGCCTTGCCCCTCTTTAGCGAATGATACAGTGATCTTTCCACGGCAGTACATACAGATTCTTCCTCCTCCTCATTAACAGCTGCAGGGTGTCTAGATGAACCATAGAGGGTTTGATTGCTCCCCCACTGCCGGACACTCAGGTTGCTTCCCAGTGTTTCAGTGAAGTGCCGCAGTAAATACCCACATCTGTATCTACATCCACACGGACACAGAGGCACATACGGATACAGACAGAAAGAGATACTGAATAAGCCTACATATAAAGATATCTTGTACTTCTGTGAATAGCTCTATAAAGTAAACTACTAGAACTGGAATCCTTTTCTCAATGGTAGGTCTATTTTAAATTCGGAAAGCTACTGCCAGATTGTCTTCTAAAGTTGTTGGACCGACTCACAGTCCCCACTAATGTGAATGCCTGTTTCACAACAACCTCGCCAACAATATGTACTGTTATTATTCTTTGATCTTTGCCAGACCAAGTAAAAACTTGACATTTTATTTGAATTATTATTATTGGTTGTTTATTGGGTACTTGTATTTTGTCTTGTATAGTTTGACTGTGTCTTTTGCCCATTTGGGGCAGGGGAGCAGCCCTTGATGTATTCCATATATTGCAAATCTCAACTGAGATGAAGTCAAGAGATAATGCACATGATGGCAAAAGGAACTCTCAAATAGGGTCTCTGGTCCAAAGAAACAACAGCAATCTCTCAGATGCTTTGGTTGCTGAGAATGTGTTCAATCCAGAACCTTCACCCGATGGCCTCAAGGGAGAACTGACAATAGCGCACAAACGAGGAGGGCTAGACAAAGAGCATCTTGGGGGGGGGTTCCCCCCAGTACTTGGCAGTAGTTCCTGCATGTCACCTGGCCTCCCGAAGCTCCACACCCAGGAGGTCCCCAGGTCAGGAGCACCTGCCCCCGCAGCTCCAGGGAATGCAGCCCTGGTGTGGGAGACAAATGCAGAAGAGGGCCACTACAGACAATGGCCAAAGATAAAGCTGCAGGAAGAAACACATTTCTGAAGACTAGGTACTTGGAACTCAGTGAGGAATCTAGTAAACAGACTACAAAACATGTGTCCCATAGAGAACAATAAAGGATTATATGTATCCCACTCTGGTAGGTAAGGTCGAGCCATTTACTTGTTAGAAAGAAATTCTAGGGCACCTGGGTGGCTCAGTCGTTAAGCGTGTGCATTCAGCTGGTGATCCCAGGGTCCTGGGATCAAGCCCCGAATTGGGCTCCCTGCTCAGCGGGAAGCCTGCTTCTCCCTCTCCCACTCCCCCTGCTTGTTTTCCCTCTCTCACTGTCTCTCTGTGTCAAATAAATAAATAAAATCCTGAAAATAAAAATTAAAAAGACAGACAAATTCCTGGGCGGAAACCTGATGCATAGGTATCAGAATCCCTAGGGGAGGGGCCCGGGAAGCTGTATGTTTGACAAGCGCCCCAGGCGATTCACACCAGCAGGGAAGCTAGGGAAATACTCCAGGAGAACAGTGGTTCTCAACACAGGCTGCCCAGTAGAATCCCTAAGAAGGTTCCAAACAAAAGCCCTGAGCCCCACGCAGAAAGATTCGCGTTTATTGGTCTGGTATGAGGGCCAGGCACCAGTTTTTGTTGTTGGTGGTGTTTTGTGTGTTTGTTTTTAGCTTTCCTGGTAATCCTGCTGAGCAGCCCAGATTGAGAACCCCTGGCTAGTTCCTAGGTCTCCAGAATCCCTGGGATGCTAGAATACCAATTTTACCATCTAGACCGATCAAGATGCAGACTCACATCCCTCAACTCTGAGAGATGAGGGTACAACAGGTCTGGGGAGGGCCCTGGGGATACACAGTTACAATCAATATCCAGTGGGACCACTGATTTACTTGACCCGCAGGTTAGGATCCTTTCCCAGGAAGACAAGTCCACATCATGTGTGAAGACAAAGAGATGGGATGCTAGGAAGTGGTAGCTTTCCAGAAACAGTGTGTGGGGCCCTCCTGTGGAATGAGTGCCAAATTGATGTACCTTCCTACCAGGCATCTTTCCAGAGAATTCCATTAGAGTGTGGGTCTTCCCATATCTCCTCCCTGACTACAAGGGCTAAAAAGAGGTGGGCTGGGGGCGCCTGGGTGGCTCAGTTGGTTAAGCGACTGCCTTTGGCTCAGGTCATGATCCTGGAGTCCCGGGATCGAGTCCCGCATCGGGCTACCTGCTCAGCAGGGAGTCTGCTTCTCCCTCTCCCGCTCCCCCCTCTTGTGCTCTTTCTCTCTCTCACTCTCTCTCTCAAATAAATAAAATCTTTAAAAAAAAAAGAGGTGGGCTGGTGCTGGGGTCATCACTAATGGGCGTCCGGTAGAACAGAGGCAGATTCCCTTGCTGGCTGCCGCCGCTCCTTCCCATGTACAGCACAAAGTGTGTAAAGAGGCCTTGGACATCCCACATTGTCCAGGGCCCCAACCCTAAACCACTGGCCTTGACCAATGTCATGCTCCTAGCCCACCTGTTCCCTGATTCCATTTCTCAAGCATCTCAGTTCTCCTCTTACACCTGACCCTGACCTCCCAATACTGTTGGGATTAGAGTTTCATCATATGAATTTTGGGGGAGGGGAGACACACAAACATTCAGTCCACTGAAGCTCCTTTGGCTGCAAGTAACAAACACACAAGAGAAGTCACTGGAAAGCTGCTGGGATATCAGGGACTTGACAGAGGTTTTGGGTATCCAGTCCTCGGCAAGGAGAGAAACCAGGATAATTTGGGGGCTCCCAGCAGTGGGTGGGAGCTCCCTCTGGAGCAGTGACCCCCAAAATGGTGTTGCATGCACACCCTTGGGAGTGACAAGCCCATCCCCCAAATTCCTATTTCTGTTTAGTTTTATCTCATTTTAACTTTTTCGTATTTTTGTCTGCTTTATAATATACATAACAGTATGATATTTGTGCAATTCATAAATAAATAAATGCACACCCACTGGGATATATGATAAAAAAAATTTGTTAGAAAAAAAGAGTACAAAAAAAAAAGCGGGGGGGCGCCTGGGTGGCTCAGTCATTAAGCGTCTGCCTTCAGTTCAGGTCATGATCCCGGGGTCCCGGGATCGAGCCCCGCATCAGGCTCCCTGCTCGGCGGGAAGCCTGCTTCTCCCTCTCCCACTCCCCCTGCTTGTGTTCCCTCTCTCGCTGTGTCTCTCTGTGTCAAATAAATAAATAAAATCTTAAAAAAAAAAAAAAGAAAGAAAACAAGAGTACCCTATATAGGTCCTTGCTTCTCAAAATGTGGTCTAAGAACCAGCAGCACAGGCATCACCTGGCACTTGCTAGAAGTGTAGAAGCTCAGGCCCCGCCCCAGACCAACCTCACCAGAATCTGCACTTGAATGAGACTGTGATTGACTGATGTGCAAGTGTGAGAAGTGCTGCTTTAGAGCATGACCCTGAATCGAGTGTGACCTTTGACCTCTGTCCATAGACAATTCCAAACTCCCAGAGGAAGAAGCTGATTGGTCTAGCTTGGGTCAAGTGTCCACCCCTGGACATATCAGCTATTGCTAGTAGAGAGTCAGGATCACTGGGAGAGAACATGGTTGCAAAGAGCCACTTCTGTGGACAGAATAAGAGATCTAGGGAAGTCCAGGAAAGAGGTATCCACAGCACAGATGTTTGGTAAACATCTGACCTGTCAGGATATGCCTGGATTCTACAAGCAGGATTCAGGTGACTGAGCCCCTATACAAACCAAACCCCAAACTGATATTAAGCAACTCAACCTGGCCTCATGGGAATAAGCTCTGACCTTGTTATTTGATCATGGGGCTCAGTTTTCTTTTACAGAGACAACTGAACCAGCTGAGGCCTGACTAGGACTGGGGGGTCACAAGTCGCCCACTGTGTCCTGTGTATAATCTGAGTAATATGCTCTGCCCTGCTCTCCTCAGTTCATGAAGTTTAGGCAATGAATATAAAGTACGAGTGTCAGTTGGCTCAAGAGCGCCATGCCTGTGATAGCAGGACGTCATTCCCCTGTCCTTTCTCTTGGGGGGTCCCCAGCAGGATGCCCCCACGCCGCCATGCCCTCACACACCAGTCCGCCAGTGGCAGCCACCTTGCGCATCTGCCATCCTCTCTCTCCCCTTGTGGCTCCCACATGTCCACATCTGGCGTCTACAGAGATGCTTGAAGGGGTCTCCCCACCCCCACCCAGCCGAAAATTCCATGCCCAGCGTGCTGTCCTTGGATACATCTAACACCTCCAAAACTCAGGGTTCCAGGTGGTGCCGGGTTCTCTGCAAGAATCAGGAGGAAGGCTTTCTTCCCAATTCTGGGCAACATCCTGTGGATCCAAGGACTCGGAGGAAATACGCTTCCGTCTAGAGTTTCTTAAAATGTCATTTCCATAGCTCTATCAGCTCCTAAATGCTACCCTTAACTTTGGAATGGGGGATTTCTCTTCCCTCCAACCTCTTCCTTTCTCTCGCCTCTTTCTCCACCATACTCCCATCTCCTCCTCCCGTGTAAGAACAAGCTTCTGTGGGTGCGAATGGACTTAGATGGCAGCATGGTGGAGGGACGGTGTGGGTAAGGAGAGACAGTGTTTTCTTCACGAGCATCAGCTAGTAAAGATGCCCAATTACACATATAACCTTATTATATTCTTATCCCTCACTACCCCCAGGTAATTTGCTTTTCTTAAATTGATCTGTGTTCCTTCTAAAGTACTATGGCAACTACTCCTGCAGTTTGGTCCCCGGATTCTGTGAGCTGGTGGAAATGAACACGGCACGTAGGGATGGCCGGGGCAGAGCCAGGACATTGCCAAGGTCCAGTGGGAGGGACCCGTGGGCTGTCACTCCCAAGCCAGGCAGGGAGGCCACCTCAAGCAGGCATGATTTGGGAACCACGGCTGCCATATCATCACACTGCTCACGTCTCTGGTTTGGTTTCATTTGCATCGTACATCATTGCTTAGTTGTTCTAAGTAAATACTCAGTGATGCCCAGCTCACCAGCTTCTGCGACTGAACTGTTTTCCACTGCCCCCCAACGTGCCATCTCTCAGAAAGACGGACATACGGGCACATTCATTTTATCAGATGTAGGCAATCTGCATGCTGAGACCAGTCTCCTCTTCTGAGGCAGGAGCAGGTTAGCAGGCCTGTGCATTTGCCTTGGGGAAGAGCTGGTTGAGCCCACACTCTTTGCTTGGATAGGGACTATGATCTGAGGCAAACATGAGTCCTTCTGTTATAGGCTAACTAATATCTAGGAGGACTTAGGCCTTTGTGCCAGTTCCACAGCTTAAGGATGTGCTATCCTTCATCCACCTGTGGAGTCTACCCAACTATCTTCCCCCTAACTGATCGCATTCCCCGCTCCCTTTTTTTCAGGGTAATGATGCCTTTCAGAGTTCCCCTCCGCCAAAGGCTTGGACCCTGGGGCCATTTCTTACCATTTCTTTCTTCTGCCTCAAGCATACTATCCATTCCTTTTCCTTGGCTTTGCCTTGTGCTTTCTCTTTGTGCAGGTAGCCAGGTCAGAAAAGCCTACAGACCCTCCCACACATGGACTTGGTTGGCCATGTGGAAATAGCTCCACTCAGAAGAATGTGCTTTCCCTAACTCTTGTGCTGTCCCTCAGGCAGCAACCCCAGTCTCATAGTCCTAAACCTCCTCCCACTTACTGTAGCTTTCCAGCTGTTACCTCCCGATGACCAAGAGGCCTCCCTTCTAATGCAGAAGGTGGACAAGGTTTTACGTGCAGCCTTCGATGAGCCAAGTCTATCTGCAAAGGACTATATTTTAGAAATTGAATTCTCTGTCAAGGTTCTTCTTTGACAGCAAAGAAAAAAGTATTTGAGAGATGGGCCAGCCAAAGGAATCACAGTTAATGTAGAGTGTCCACCTCTGAACTCCTAGATGTATGCACTACAATGGGAAACTGATTCTTCCTAGTTGGGTCAGTGGCCCAATAGATGGGTCAATGAATATGCTTTAACATGTGTCTCTCCTCCCATCAAGGTTGCTAAATAGAGACTTTCTAGCTAATGCCAACTGAGAATTTCTGCCTTTACACTGTCTAGGTACCTATAATTAGCATAATTATTCCTGGGGCTCTGCATTCCAGGATTGACCAAGCTTCAGACCAGCCTGAAGGTGGGGGGTTATATCTTCAAGAACCCTCCTCTAGGGCGCCCGGGTGGCTCAGTTGGTTTAAGCATCTGCCTTCAGCTCGGGTCCTGGGATCGAGTCCTGCGTTGGGTTCCCTGCTCAGTGGGGAGTCTGCTTCTCTGCCCCTCCCCTGGCTGGTGCTTTCTCTCTCTCTCTCTCCCCCTTGCTCGCTCTCTCTCTCAAATAAATAAATAAAAATCTTAAAGAAAAAAAAAAGAACCACTCCTCTAGAGGATGGAACACTGATCCATCACCTAATAGCCATTTTTCCTACGGATATAGTTTAATATAGTTAGAGCAAATCATGGATAAGCATTATCTATTTAACTTGGGGATAAGTATTATATATTGGTTAATGCTTAGCCCCTCATGGCTTTTCTCTCTTCTATGAGAAGTAAACTAGTAAAAATCCATGCTCCCCCTCCCCGCCCCCATGCCGTAATGAGCTTTCCAACAGCTTTCTCCAAACCAGTTTTTACTGATGAAGGGACTAGTAATCTACTTTCATTTGATCCACTACCTCAGGTGAAATAAAACCCCGGGAAAAAAAAGAAAAGAAAGAAAAGATCTTTTGCACCAGAATTATTGAAAACTTCACCAATTATTCACATCAGTTAACTAAGCAGAAGTTCAGCTTAGCCTACCATCTAAAGAGATGACCCCCAGTACTTCCTGAAAACAGTGATTCATTATTTTATAGGATACCTTCTCAAAATACTTGCTAACTTTTTAATACATTGTAGGCTTGGATCTTCTGCCCATGATCTTACCTGAGAAGCACCCCGGACTGACTGTACTTTCTCTTCTACTGATCACCATTACACATTCTTCCACCTAATGGAAAAACAAAATCATTTGCAACTCACCTTGGTCCTTGATCCCGTGGAGAGGAAATGGCTACAAAATAGTGCAAACACAACATCTATCCACTCATTCAACAAGCTCGAGTGGAGGCCTGCAAAGGGTGAAGGTCCTGGGAACAAAGATGGAAAAAACTGGTCCCTGACTGCAGAAAAGTGATTTCCCAAACCAGGAGCAATTGGTAAAAATACAGATTCCAGGGGCGCCTGAGTGGCTCAGTCAGTTAAGCATCTGCCTTGGGCTTAGGTCGTGATCCCAGGGTCCTAGGACCGAGCCCTGCATCAGGCTCCCTGCTCAGCGGGGAGTCTTCTTCTCCCTCTCCCTCTGCCCCTCCACCCCACTCAAGTGCGCTCTCTCTCGCTCTGCTCTCTCTCTCTCTCAAATAAATAAATAAAACCTTTAAAAAAAAATACAGATTCCAGATTCTCACCTCAGGCTTCCTGAGTGAGTCAGATTCTCTAGAGGTGGGGTCCCCCAAAAGATGTTTTAACAAAGGTCCCAGTGCCTCGGCCATAGCCAGGGCTGGCCATCTGTACAATGGGAGAACTCCTATTAATGGGGGTGTCAGGAAAGAAACAACTCGGGACAATGGCACGAATCCCGTGCTAGCACTTTGAATGAGGGTCTGTGCGAGTAGGTTTATTAGTCAGGATCCAGGCAGAAGACAGAAGCCATACCAGGGACTGGAGCGAGGTGGGGGGGGGGGGGGGGGGTGTTGGTTAGGATGGGTGTTAAAGAGGTA
>NC_058407.1:154411707-154423041 GCF_002201575.2 Neomonachus schauinslandi | reverse complement strand
GGGGGGGGGGGGGGGGGGTGTTGGTTAGGATGGGTGTTAAAGAGGTATACAGTGGGTGGGGCGCCTGAGTGGCTCAGTTGACTAAGCGACTGCCTTCGGCTCAGGTCATGATCCTGGAGTCCCGGGATCAAGTCCCACATCGGGCTCCCTGCTCAGCAGGGAGTCTGCTTCTCTCTCTGACCCTCCCCCTCTCATGCTCTCTCTCTCTCTATCTCATTCTCTCTCAAATAAATAAATAAAATCTTTAAAAAAAAAAAAAAGAGGTATACAGTGGGAAACTAGCGAAAAGAGAACTCCAAGGTATTATAGAGACAGCCCCAGCGGGAAAGGGCTACCAACACTCCAGCTGGGGCAACAAGGCAAGAGGTTGGAATGATTAAAGCTCAGCAGCCCAGAGGAAGGCCTCATGATTCTGGAACCCAGTCCTCTGGGAGGGGGATGCTGGCCGGCTGGTGATGGATTCTCCCATCAGACTGGTTCTGTGAAAAAAACTACAGACTGGCTCTGAGGCAGAGAAGTGCTGTCAAGGGAGCAGGAAGAAGCAAGCCTGACCTTCCTCTTCCAGCCGCTCAGTCTCCCTCCAGCGCCCCCTATGGACAGAGCCTAACTTGGAGCAGCTGACACCACAAACATGCCATTGCCAAGTCCTGGTGCCAACGCCACAAAGCTCAGTAGAGAGGGCTGGGTTTGGAGGAGAGAGACGGTAATTTGACAACTGCACAGTGGATGAAAGAAGAGAGAGGGATTTACTCAGTAGGCATCGTGCTACTTTACAAATGGAATTGTATTTAATCCTCACAATCCCATGAGGATGAAGCCCAGAGAGGTGAAAGGTCACACAGCAAGTAAGTGATGGAGTTGGATAAGCCCCTATTAATTCCAAGAGTTGGCTCCAGGCCTCGCAAAGGACTCAAATTAGGGTGTTATTCTTCCTTCTGCCATTCTTTTCCCTGGAAGTGCCTATCATTCCACTTCACCTTCCAGATGGGCTGTGTGTGCCCCACATAACATAATTTAGGTTTGTGACAGGTAAGTTTTCTTTTTCTGATCTTCTGACTTTACTAGCATTTCCATGCAACTTGGGTGTCACCGACAACTGTCCCAACTAGATGGATGAGGGGGGGCAGTCTCAAGCTGGAAGCCGCATAACCCCCTCCAGAGCATCAGTGAGCAGGCTTTCCACAACCACTCCATCAGTATCCCGGATCTCACCCCCAGGGGCTTCTCCTGGGGTGCTGTGAAGGGGCGGGAGGGACAATGTTCACATGGTGCAGTGTGACAGAGACATGAAATCTGTGGTAAGGACAGGCCGTCCTTGTTGGGACATCAGACAAGCTGCCAGACGCCCACACAAAGAGGTCAAAGCCAATGGAAGTGACAAGAATCCCTGGACCCAACAAAAGGAAGGGAGCTGCTCCAGTGGAGGCTGGGCTAATTCATCCTTCATTCACTTGCTTAGAATTCGACTTTGGACCCTACCGGCTCCTTTCTCATGTTTCTCCTCCTCTGTAAAAACAAATTTAAAAACCTTCCCTAACCCCACATCCTCCTCCAGGCTTTATATCCCCACAAGATCCTTCAAAAAGTTGTCTACACTCACAGTATCCCCTTCTTCACCTTTCACCCACTCTCATCTGGCTTCCATCCCCACCTCTCCACAGAAACAGTTCTTACTAAGGTGACAGATAACATACTGGCTCATAAATGCAATGGGCCTTTCTTAGTCCTTCTATCACTTGACTTCCAGCCAACATTTGGTACTGCTGACCATGGCTTCCATTTTGAACCATTCTCTTCCGTTGGCTTCCAAGACTCGAACGTAGATACAAGTCCATTCTACCTTCCAGCTTGGCCTCAGCGAGAGTTGTTTAATCCCATGCAACAAAAACCAACTCTGAGGGGTAACACAAACTTATCAGGAGGCTCTGAACTAGTTCATGGCATGACTTTGATTCAGTAATAGCTCTGATTCTTCACTGCTCCCTGCATCCACACTCTTCGTAATGTGACTTTATACTTCCTCCCACCCCTGTAACTTGCTATGACCAACTGATGTCCAGTTGGAGAGGCTTGAAAAAGCATTGCCACTTCCCACTCTCTCCCTTGCTCCTCTGCCTTTATGTTGAGAACGTGCCCTGCTAACCTGCAGAAGGATGAGACATGTTGGATACAGTTGAGTCACCCCATTTGTCCCACTGAGGTCACCCTGGAACTCACTCAGTTCCCAGCTGACCCCCCAAGACATATGACCGTCCAGCCAGGATTAGCTGTTGTTTCGTTGGCCTTCAGCCACCCACAGATTCAGGAGTGAATCTAACAGAGACCGGAAGACCATCTACGTGATCCACAGATTCATGAGCTGAAGAAATGCTTAGTGTCTTAAGTCACTGAACTTTGGGATGTTTTGTCAATTAGCTTGGTAGGGCTGCAGTAACAAAATACCACAGACTGGGTGGCTTATGCAACAGGCATGTATTTTCTCACAGTTCTGGAGGAGAGAAGTCCAAGATCAAGGTGCCAGACATTTGTCAAAATTTCCTCTTCTTCGGAGGACACCATTCAGGTTGGAGGAGGACACACTCTAATGATCTCATTTTAATTTAATCACCCCTTGAAAGGCCTTGCCTCCTAATACGGTCACATTCTGAGGTCCTGGGGCTTAGGACTTGAACCTATGCATTTGGGGAAGACATGATTTGTCACAGTTTGTCACACAGCATTCTTATGGCAATAAATATCCGATATCTACGATCAAAGGCAAAGCCAAAGAACCCTCAATGGGACAGGAAAAGGCAGCACTAAGGATCCATAGACTAGGGTCTGCTCTCTTCAAGCAGCTATTCTCAGGGTGAACCAGTTTTTTTTCTTCTTTTTTTCTTTTTCTTCTTCTTGGGTGGGAAGGTTCCCCTGTGCCTTTCTCAACAGTTAGGTTCCAAAGAAAGAATCTGATTGGCCCAGTTTGGGACCTGTACCCTCCTCTAGCACCTTGATTGACAAGCCCACCAAAACTATGCGTGGTGGTAGAGGGGTAGTTCTCTAGGGGACCCTGAAGTACGGTTGCCAAAAAATGGGGCATGACTTCTGGGCAGGCGGGAGCAACATAAGTCCACTGCAAGCTCTGGCTCTTCCTCCTGGTTTTGTAACATCCACTTAGTCCACAAGCCAGCACACGAGGAGCACTGGCCCTGGTTGGAGGACAG
Organism: Neomonachus schauinslandi; assembly: GCF_002201575.2. Taxonomy (NCBI): domain Eukaryota; kingdom Metazoa; phylum Chordata; class Mammalia; order Carnivora; family Phocidae; genus Neomonachus; species Neomonachus schauinslandi. The sequence goes on along the minus strand of NC_058407.1, from coordinate 154,419,841 downwards.
AACGAGCCCCCAAAAGCTCCCTGGACATTGGAATCGCAGCACAAAGCTGGCAGGCTGGCACTGAATAGGGATTAATGTGGAGGCCTGTACAGGAGTCCAAGGGAAGTAACAGCTGGTGGAGGACAAGATAAGAGTGTCGATGCTTAGTGGTAGCTTGTGGGGAGAACACCAGCGGCTCGGAATGGCCAATCAGGGGAGGGTTTGGCCAGGCATGGGGGGCTGACGCAAGGCTCGGAGAAAGAGTGAAGGGACAATGCCTGTGCCTGATAACTGCCTGGGGTTCTGTGTGGCTCGCCTGGAAGAAGAATAGCCTAAGACGACTGACTGAGTGCCTGCTACACACCAGGCACTGTTGTAGGTGCTTTACCCGGATCATCTCAGTTAATCAACACAAGCACACAGTGCTGTTATTCCCATTTTACAGATGAGGTGAGCGAGGCAGGGAGAGGTTAAGTGACTAGTCCAAGGTCACACAGCTGGTCTGGACCCAAGCACTCTGACTCCAGAGCCTATGCTCAGAGCTGCTGGTGAGGCTGGCTCCCGGGAAGTGGGACACTGACACTCTGCTCTCAGGTGGGGGACAGGGGGGAACAGCACCTACTGTGTGCTATAATAGACATGCTAGGAGCTTTAAGACACACTTATTCCCCCCTGGAAGATAAGCACTGCAGTCCCCATTTTGGAAAAGCAGCAGGCTGTCTGAATGAGTAGTGGAAGGATCTGGTGCACTCCCACTGGAAAGAAACATAGTTTGGGGTACATTTAGGAGTGGGGGGGAAATACTCAAGCATTGTCAGGCCTCAATTTATTCTGTTTCGCCTCAGAAGGATGGAGTTAGGGCATCAGATAGAGTTTAGAGCAATGTCGTTTTGTCTGAAAGTTATAAAGGTCTTTCTGATATAGCTTATTAATACTTATAACCATCCTAAATATAACAGTATAAATATTATGCCAATTACTAAGCTTTTATTATGTGCTAAGAAATGCACTGTTGCTATATACAATGTCATCTGAATGATAAAATCACAGCAACGGTTGTTAGTGAGCACTCACTCTATGCCAGGCTCCATGCCACAGCTTTGAACAGTAAGCACTGTTACTCCCATTTTATAAATGATGAAGTGAGTCACAGAGAGGTTAAGTAAATGTATCCAAGGTCACACAGCCAGGAGGAGGCGCATGAACCCAGCAGCCTGATTCCAGGCCAGAGTTCCGAATGATCATGTGGCACCGTCCCCCGGGAGGCGGGGGGCTTGTGGTGAGGAATCGTGGACTCATCTCCGGGAAACACCAGAAGTCCATCACCCAGCGTGTGGTGGTCCTGGCTGAAATCTGAGGCTCCTCCCACCCCGGGAATGGAGAGACCAGGAGCACAGACCTGGGTGAGTAAGAGCAGGTAGACCCCCCACACAAAGGGGGCTGTGCAGGCCCTCCCCAGGCCCCTGGGCCCGGGCTGCGAGGCCAGGATGCTCCCCACACGACCGTTTCAGCGCTGCTGAGACCAGAGTGCGTGTGTTTTATTAAAAGGAAGTGCTTACCCGGCCTACTCCTGGCAGAGCTGCAGCGACAGTTTATTAGGACTTCATTTGGAGTGTAAATTGTTGCTGGTTTATAAGAAGGCTCTGAGCAGCTCCGCCGGGATGGCCCCAATTCGCAGCACAGGGCATGTGAGGCTTTAACTAAATCATTGATTTCCCTCTGGAAGGAGCAGCCCAGATATGAGCCGCTCATTTCGCTGCTTAGCTGCTGTCTTCTTGCACCTGGAGGGCAAAGGTGGCAAGATTCCCTCTTCCCTCCATCTCTGTATGCGCAGGCACACACGGGCACGTGCATATGCATGCACGTACACACCACTAACTTCTCTGAGGGCCTGTGACATTCTCGTGCACTGGCCCTAAAAGGCCCTAGAAGGCCAGTAGGGTCTGAAGAAAATCCGACTTTGCGGGGCTTTGAGAGCATGCTGCCTGTTGACCTTGCGTTCAGTTAGGATACCTGATCCATCTCTAAAGTCAGACAGATTTGGGTCCAAATGCCACTTGGATAACCTTGAGCTGGGATGTCAGATTTACCAAATGAAAATACAGAACACACAGCTAAATTTGAATTTCAGATAAACAATGAATAATTGTTTTGGAATAAGTATGGGTCATGCTTATCTGAAATTTACATGTAACTGGGCATCCTACATTCTGGCAACACTCTCGTGGGTAGAGGACTGACCTTCCCTCACTAAGCCTTAGTTTCTTCACCTGTAAAATATCACGATTCTTCTGAGACTCGCGCAAAGCAATGCCTGTAAAGTGTTTAATACAATGGCTAATGCACTGTTATTTCTCAATAAATGTTATCTGCTATCTACATGTTGTATAACCCAATCTGCAGCCTTTTGTGGTCATTTGTGTACATCATCACTTCAGGATTCACTAGAGGACTGGTCCATCCTAATCCTTGTGCCCCTAATGCCTAGAAAGTTCCTGGAAAGAGTAGGTGCTAGGAATGGACGCTAATTAACTTAATTGATAATCAATTTAACAGTTGCAAAAAAATGAAGAGCCAGTGAATGAAAAATCAATGATCCTGGGAATATTTATCCAAAAAAGCAAGATTCCCAACTTTTAAAAAAAAATAAACTACACGGGCGCCTGGGTGGCTCAGTCGGTTAAGCGACTGCCTTCGGCTCAGGTCATGATCCTGGAGTCCTGGGATCGAGTCCCGCATCGGGCTCCCTGCTCAGCAGGGAGTCTGCTTCTCCCTCTGACCCTCCCCCCTCTCATGTGCTTTCTCTCTCATTCTCTCTCTGTCAAATAAATAAATAAAATCTTAAAAAAAAAAAAAAGGGGGGCGCCTGGGTGGCTCAGTTGTTAAGCATCTGCCTTCAGCTCCGGTCATGATCCCAGAGTCCTGGGATCGAGTCCCGCATCGGGCTCCCTGCTCGGCAGGGAGCCTCCTTCTCCCTCTGGCCCTCCCCCCTCTCATGTGCTCTCTCTCTATCTCATTCTCTCTCTCTCAAATAAATAAATAAAATCTTCAAAAAAAAAATAAATAAATAAAAAATAAAAACCTGTCACCACCTTCATTTAAAAAGCAACCCCGCGGGCGCCTGGGTGGCTCAGTCGGTTGAGTGACTGCCTTCGGCTCAGGTCATGATCCTGGAGTCCCGGGATCGAGTCCCGCATCGGGCTCCCTGCTCAGCGGGGGGTCTGCTTCTCCCTCTGACCCTCCCTCCTCTAATGCTCTCTCTATCTCATTCTCTCTCTCTCTCTCAAATAAATAAATAAAATCTTTAAAAAAAATAAAATAAACTACACACCCAGCGTGGGGCTAGAACTCACAATCCTGAGCTCTAAAGCTGGGCGCTCCACCAGCTGAGCCAACCAGGTGCCCCAAGATTCCCAACTTTTTTTAAAGATATTTATTTATTTATTTATTTATTTGAGCAAGCAAGAGAGTGAGTGAGAGAGTGAGCAGGTGGTGGGGGAGGAGCAGAGGGAGAGGGGCAAGCAGACTCCATGCTGAGCGCAGAGCCCGATGTGGGGCTCAACCCCATGACCCCAAGATCAGGACCTGAGCCAACATCAAGAGTCAGCTGCTTAACCGACTGAGCCACAGGGGCACCCCAAGATTCCCAACTTTTAAAAAGAAAGAGCAAGATTGCCTGGGGACACGTACTGATGGCGTCCCAGTTAAGATAAGGACACCTGAGACAACTCACTGTGGTTCAAATTCTGACTTGTCCTCTTCTCTGTGGTTCTCGGTTTGCTCCTTTGTAGAATGGATGTAATAGTACCTACCTCAAAAGGTTTGTGAACGTTCATATGTGTAAAATACTTATTATAGTCCCAGGCACGTGGAAGTTGGTGTGTAATTGAGAGTAACTATTATTTATGCCAGCCCTAGCCCTATGAAAATTGACAGGACAGCAGGGAGCACAGGAAGAGGTGGGTCCAGTGGCAGATGGGGAAGACACAGGTGCCTCTTGCCCACCCTGCAGACCAGAGCAGGGATGGCCACCTGGGCCCTCAGAGGAAAACAGACTGCCTCCAGGAGGCCTGGAGAAGGGACACAGTCTGCAGAGAGGTGGGCCCATGACACTTACCAACATCTGACATATTTGTTGAGTTGTCTACCTCCTCCTACTGGAATGTGACTCAGTGAGGGCAGAAATGCTTGAATTTTTGTTTACTAGAATATCCTAGAGGAACACCTGGCACAGAGTGGGTGTATCAGTCAGTTGTCCGGGAAGGGCAACGAAGAAGGGAAGTTGAGAGAGATTTTGTATTTTGTCATTTCCCTTCCTTTCCTTCCTTCTCCCCACCCCCATCCCTCCCTCCCTTCCTTCTTTCCTTCCTTCGAAGTGTGAGATGCTCACGTGTTCGAGGCCATAGGGAAAGGGCCGATGGAGGAGGAGAGACAGAAAATAATGAAGAGGCACATCCTGCAGAGGAGGCAGAGGGAACGGAGCCCTCTCTCACCTCTTGGGTGAGCTGGTTCATCCAACAAGTCCCTCTCATACACCTACTGTCATGTCAGGACTTACGGCCCTCTCTCACCCACCTCCCTCTGCAGTGCAGGGTGGAAAACAGCACTCAGCCACCGAAAGAATGAAGTTGACCTCTATGTTGTGATTTAGAAAGTTCTCCAATATATATTAAGTTGGGAGGATGTTGAGAGAATAGTACGTTCTCGCTTACGCACACGTGAACGTGTGTGTGTGTTTGTATCACACAGAACATTCCAACAAAGATGTAAAAGAAACTACTCATAGCGGTTGCCCCTCAGGGAGAGAAGTGGGGAAGAGGGAGGTTTCTGGAAAGGAACAGAGCTAACTTTGCATTGTATACCATTTTGTTTTATCAGCTATTTGGTGGTATACACTAATTACTATTTTCATGTTTAAAGTAGTATTAAAACTATTTGGGGACCAACGAAAAATATTTTTACATTCTTTCCTAATTGCATAATAATACATTCTGGGGGGAAAAAACGAATGGAAAAACAGTTCACAACAAAAGGCACCTGGGATGCCATCATTCAGGTATAACCACTGTTAACATTTTAGTGGATCTTCTATTATTTCCAATGTACTTAACTTTCTTGTTCCCACCAGATACTGGTGTTTTGTATCTTGGGTATTTTTTTTCAATATTTAACCATATGTTGGAGACAGCTTCTCACATCATTAAAATAGACTTCTGATTACATGGTAGATCTATTCCCTATTGTATTTAATCAGACCCATTTTTGGACATTAGGTTATTCTGGGTTTTCTAATCATTATAAATAATGCGGTAATAAACATCTTATAGATAATCTCAGATTACTTCCTTAATGAAAATTCTTTGATATGAAATTGCTAAAAGGCTAGACGTATCTATTTTAATCTATATAAACACAGAGAAAAATGTTTATGCTATCTTCAGAGAAAGGCAAGATATAAAATAGTATGACTCATTTTTGCACAGCTCTATGTGGGTGTGTATGTGGGCGTATGGGTATACACACACGCAATACACAGTTCATATATATACATATATAGGTATGATTTAAAAGATTGAGAAGATACATACCGAGAAGTTAATCCTTTGCCAAAAGGGTGGTGGGATCTGGGGTGATTTTTACATTCTTATTCCTGTTCCTTCTCAAATGTGTACTGTAGTGGACACTGCAGTGCACCTCCCCCCCATCCCCGCTCCAGCACCGAGCCACTCCGGCCCCCAGCTTCTAGACACTTTCCAGGACTTATCCACCGCTGAAGGAGTGGCCTCACCCACGGTCACACCTGCACTTCCAGTGGACATCGGCATCCAATGACTGGTCCATGCTGGCATGCAAAGGCCTGGTCTCTTAATTCCAGCTCTCAGCCCCCATGGGGTCAGCTGGGACCTTGGTTGTGACTATATCCCAGCCCGATTTCTCTCCCTCCGGCAGGTCCTGCTTTCTAGGTAAGCCAACCCACAACATCTAAAATGAACACTTATTCACTCACTAATGAGGAAAACTTTCAATATAAAAAAAAAAAAATCCTTAGGAAATGTCCTACTTTTTTTGTTCTAGATGATTTTCCATGACAAAAAGTTGTCTGCTCTCCAAAGTGACCAACGAAAGGCACTATGATATCTGCTCCCCTGGGTCATGCAGGGGAAAGGCACTGAAGGCGATTAATCAATTAGTTTTTTTATCTTCCAATAAATCCCCTTCCAGTGGTGCCTGACCCTGGCCAGCTGACATTTCCATAACCCACTTGCCACCTTACGTGTATTAAATGACTTCTTATTGTCCTAAACTTGGAGATTTTAATCTCATCTATTAAGCCAGCAGGCCCAGTAATTCCCTGAATGCATTTTTATTGACTTTGTAAATCAGACTTCCCCACGTCAGGGGCTGTGACCAGGAGAGAGGTGTTTGTCTGCGAAATTGGCTGGACACAGACCATTGACTGTGATGGTAACTGGTGATTTATGGGGCCAGATAGACAGGCCACATGCACTAAGCAGATTAAAATATAACAAAACAAAAAGGTTCTATTACCAGGAATACTGGCAAAGGGCAGCAGGATGTTTGTGATAAAAGATAGAAAACAAACTAATTCCAAGTCTGGAAGGAAGCCCAAAACAGCGCTTTGCTCCCTCTTCACTGAGCCAAAGAGAAAAGTGCGGGGCTGCTAAACACAGCTAAGTAAACCAATTTCTGAAAGCCCTTTAGCAGAAGTCAGAGAAAGCTTGGCGTTTGCCCCCCCGGGGCCCATATTCATGGTGTTGTGCACACTTGCCTGCCTCTTGTAGCAGGCAGAGCTTACAAAAGGTGCAGTGACGACCTTAAACAGCTTCTAAGAACACGGTTCCGGTGGCCTTCATCTCATTGAGGGTGAAACCTAAACTGCCTGGCCTCTACCTACTGCTCTGACTCTATCCTCTGTCGATGTTCTCCAGCCCCGCTGCCTTCTTGCCGTCGCTCCAGCAACACTAACACTTCCTGTCCTCAGGGCCTTTGCACTTGCTATTCCTTCTGCCTGTCATGCTCTTACGTCAAACACCTCCAAGTCCAGCTTGTCCACTTGACTCAGGTCTCTGGACAGATGTCACCTCCTCGCAGATGTGTCCCTGGTCACTCAATCTGAAATGCACCCCGCCCCATCACTCTCAATTTCTCTATTAGCTAGTGTTTCTATTCACGGTATTTACTGTGAACTGACATCATATTATTTATTACAGGCTTGTTGTTTATTTTAAACCTCGATTTTCCAGAGAACAGGAATTTTTGTGTCTTGTTCACTGCTGTATTCCCAGGGCCTGGAACAGTCAGTGCTCAAGTACTGGTTGAATGAATAAGTTATGTATTCTATCTCCTTTTGTATTCATCTCAATGGCCGAATTTATTCATTTATTTATTTAAGAAGTATTTGCTGAGGACCTACAATAAGCCAGGCATTGTGCTGAGTGCTGGTTCTTATATGGATCACATGATATGTATGAAATTCTAATCCACTATCAAAATTTAAGGTGCCCCTTAGCAACAGTGTCCATACACTTATTGGAAAGAGTTATGTGTGTGTAACTTCTGTGGCCGATTTCTGGCCAATGGGATGTGCACTTAAATGATGTGTACATTTTCCAAGAGTCTAGATCAGTGTTGTCCAGTAGAAATAAAATGTAAGCCACATAAATAATTTCGAATTTTCAAGAAGGCATATTTTTTAAGATTTATTTATTTTAGAGAGAGAGAGAGAGAGAGATAATACAAGTGGGTGGGTCAGAGGGAGAGAAAATCTTAAGCAGACTCCTCCTTGAGTGTGGAGCCCGATGCAGAGCTCCATCCCAGGACCCTGAGATCATGACCTGAGCTGAAACCAAGAGTCAGAGGCTTAACCGACTGTGCCACCCAAGGGCCCCTAGTAGGCATATATATTTTTTTAAAGATTTTATTTTTTTATTTGAGAGAGAGAGCACAAGCAGTGGGAGGGGCAGAGGGAGAAGCAGGCTCCCTGCTGAGCAGGAAGCCCAACTCAGGGCTCAAGCTCAGGACCCCGGGATCATGACCTGAGCCGAAGGCAGACGCTTAACCGACTGAGCCACCCAAGCACCCCTAGCAGACATATTTTTTAAAAGTAAAAAGAAACTGGTTATATTAACTTTAA
>NC_058407.1:154224507-154396707 GCF_002201575.2 Neomonachus schauinslandi | reverse complement strand
TTAAAGTTAATATAACCAGTTTCTTTTTACTTTTAAAAAATATGTCTACTAGGGGTGCTTGGGTGGCTCAGTCGGTTAAGCGTCTGCCTTCGGCTCAGGTCATGATCCCGGGGTCCTGGGATCGAGTCCCGCATCAGGTTCCCTGCTCAGTGGGAAGCCTGCTTCTCCCTCTCCCGCTCCCCCTGCTTGTGTTCCCGCTCTCGCTGTGTCTCTCTCTGTCAAATAAATAAATAAAATCTTTAAAAAAAAAGAAAAGAGAAGCAAAGCCCAAAGGTTGTGGGACCCAACATTTAATCTTCCCTCTTTTCGTGAGGGCCCCAAGTAAATGTAAATTACTGAAATAAAAGGATTTCTTCACAATCTAGACCCAAGGTTACAAACAGGTGGGCTATACCATCTATGTCGTATGTGACCTTGCAGAGGTATTTTGAATTTAGCTGCCAACTAATTCCATGTAAAAATCCAGATGTTCAGCTTCTTTTAAAAAAAAACAGAAGGGGCGCCTGAGTGGCTCAGTCGGTTAAGCGTCTGCCTTCAGCTCAGGTCATGATCCCGGGGTCCTGGGATCGAGTCCCGCATCGGGCTCCTTGCTCCGCGGGAAGCCTGTTTCTCCCTCTCCCACTCCCCCTGCTTGTGTTCCCTCTCTGACTATGTCTCTCTCTGTCAAAAAAATAAATAAAAAATCTTTAAAAAAAAAAAACAGAAGATGAGGCAACATTGAGCCCACATTCCCACGTGGCAACCGTGAGCCCTCAAATGAGGTGAATGGCAGCATCCCCTTGGGGGTGGGGGGAGGAGGGGAGTGGGGAGGGCTTGGCTTCCAATTCTCCTCAGCCTCACCTCTACCTATCACTTCTCTGACCTGGCTGGCCTCCATCTGTCACCTCCCTGACCCCTATGGTCAGTCATATTAACTTCAATTTAAAAAATTCTTTTCACCCAGAAGTGACCTACTAATTATTTTATTGATTTGCAGAGTCCATTAATTTATTGAATTTTCTAGTTATAACAAGTCTTGGCTACAGAATAAAAAATAAAAACCTTACAACAGAACAGATTCCAAGAGCTGTTTTTCTCATTGCACACAAACAACCAATTAGTCCTGAGGGAGCACCATTCCCCTCCCCTCGCTTCTCCCACAAACGCCACCCAGCAATGAGTACATTTTCAAAAATCATCTCTGATCTACCTTGAAATGAGCTCAGAGATCTCCCAGAGCTGGTACAATTAGTCGTATCTCTAAGGCAAGGCTCCCCTGCAGGGGGATAAGGCCATTTTCCATTAACCCTTTGTGACCTGAGCAGACACTGATGAAAGAAGAAATCTGATTCATAATGAGCAAGCTCACAAAAGAACTGCGAATCTACACAGGTACAGCATTTTCCTCCAAAAAAGTACCAAACATTTAAAAAAAAATCACCCAGTGAAGGAAAAGAGCAGGCATTCTTGTTTCTTGTTTTGAGCAGAGTGAGCTGGTTTACCTTTTAGGAGAGGCTATTTAGAGGTAGGATTCAAGAGAAATATTTTTATGTTCATAATTCTTGATGTGAGCATGGCTTTCTACCATCTCCACTCACCAGTGGCTAAGAGGATATAGATGGGGAGTGGTCGTCATGTCAGGAGCTTCAAAACGTTTCTACCCCATGCAGTGGAGACAGGACCAGGTGAAAGGAGTTCTTTGAGGTCTGATACCTCCTTGGAAACGTGGTGTGTTGGGGAAGTCACGGGGAGAAGCTGGTAGGAATCCCACACCCACCCTTGTCCCTAAGTCAGAGGGGTGTGGGCTCCAGGCATGAGCAGTTTGAAACCCGGCTCCTGATCCCTTCCTGGACACCTCCACCCTGAAACAGCCTGCAGGACAGGCTCTCTTGGGCTAAGACCAACCTGGAGGATTCCATCCCATGGAGTCCGCCAGGGAAGTCATCCTCCCACACCCTATGAAGGGGCAGATCAACAAACCCAAAAAAGTAACTGATTTCCTCCATCAGTCCCCACACACACTTGGACAAACCACCTGATGTAAGTAGCTGGTTTTCACACAAAAAAACAGCAACAGAAACAAAAACACTCTGCTCCCTTCAATAGCAAGAACACCCTCAGGTGCTCACATGAAGTGGGACTGATCACCTCTCAGGTCCTGTTCCTTAATCTACTCCTCCTCCCACCTTGCTCACTACCCCTTCCCACAGCCTGGAGAGTCTCTGCTTCCAGAGTTACCACCCTTTCGATAAATCCCTCCCGGGCTCCCCTTGCTCTAAAGATGAAGCCTGGGCCCATAACTGTGACCCAGGCAATCCTTCTGACCTCATCTGGTACCTCTCACCACCTCCAACCCTCACCTGCTCTGCCCTCCCACCCCCAGCCCCATATTTTTATTTTTATTCAGATTCATCAAATAGTTCAGGCTTCCTCCCACTCAAAGCCTTTGCACTCCCTCTGCCCGGCAAGCTCTTCCACCACCCACTTTGGCTTGCTTGGTGCCTATTCATCCCTCAGATCACAGCTCAAATGTCACCTCCTCCAGGAAGCACACCTGCAATCTTGGAAGGAATACTCCTTTTTTATGGAGGATGAGAAATTTCATATTTGATCTTTTTCCTGCCCCAGACTTCGTGAATTTAACCCCATCAAAAAGAAAACTTTAGCAGGGTGGGGGAAGGGTGACCGTCAATGTTGTATCCACACCAAGACCCCAGTTCAGAGCTACCATCTCTATTCTACTGGCTGCCATGGACACCGCACATCTTAGCTGGCCACTGCTTCCCTATTCTTGAGCATTTACCTCTGACTGCTCTTGCATTTTTTCCGGCCTGGATCTTCAGGTATTTTATTCAGGGTCTTTGCATGTTTGAGAAAAATCTTGGGGTGCCTGGGTGGCTCTGTTGGTTAAGCTCAGTGGGGAGTCTGCTTCTCCCTCTGCCCCTCTCCCCAGCTTGTTCTCTCTCTCAAAAAAAAAAAAATCTTAAAAAAAAAAGGGGGGTGAGAATCTTTCTGATGACTTCTCAAATTGCATCTTGGCTGGATATAGTCCTTCGGTCACGACTTTTGTGCTTTGTAACTGATGCTCCTCCTCCCCACTCCATTACACACCGAGTTTGTAATGAGCCTTTGCTTGTGTTTATTAATATGATCATTAGGTTAACACCTGATGACTACCCAATCGATTACAGATCCCATGAAAGCAAAGACGGTATCTGTAGCGCCAGCACCTAGAACAGTGTAACTGAACCTATTTTCAAAGTATAATTTAAATGAAGATTGAGCTTAGAACCCAGCCTCCCTAGCTGAGGCCGGGATGGGAGGTTGGATTTAAAAACCCAAACTCAGAACTCCTTAGCCAAGCCAACTCTCAACTAGTGACTGATAGAGTAAAGCCTTCCACTGACAGATCCATGTTTACTGAGATCTTTTTATATTGGCGGAAAAGCTTCTGTCTTCCCTTAAAGACTGTGCCGTACATATTGTATGCCTGGACCCTAGATGTGCCATAGAGAGATTCGGGGGTTGCTTCTGGTGCCTGTGACAAAATCCCATGCTGGGGCGCTCAGAGACATTGTTCCTTCCATTATCCCTGACCTACCCCCGCACCCACTCCCACATGAGCTTCTGGATCCCTAAAATTGATCACTGACTGGTAGTCTTTGGGGTCTCCTTCTCTTTTCTCTTTCAGTGTGGACCTGGAGGTCCCTCTTATAAAAATCTGGGCAAATATGAGAAGCAGCATGAGGATACAAAATAGTGTACAGTTAAAGGAGGGGAACCTCTCTGTAAAGTCAGGGGAAATTAATCTCCTGCCAAATAAAAAAGAAGAGGAGGAAGAAGCAAAGGCAGAAGTTAAAAGGAAGGGAAGGGGGAAACATTGTTAAAATAGCTGATCTGTGATTTCCACAAGATCCAAAAAGTCTTTCTGATCTATGAAGTGGGGACAATTGCTTGCCACAAGAAATTAATTTTGGATTAGGAAGTTTTATCTAAAGATGAAAAACAATCTAAATAATCAAGTTAGGCCACTTCGGAGGCAGCTTATAAGGAGACAAGGCCACATGGAGGGCAGAGTCGGCAGAGTGGAAGAAAAACTTGAGAAAATGCACTCCCTCTCCCACTAAACTCAGAGGAAATAGAAACGTGACAAAAATCATGAGAGAAAGCAAACGAAAAAAAAAAAGCAGTAGAAGCGGACACACTATAGAATAATGGAAGAAAAATTGGGGATCTAAATAAAGGTAAGAGTTTAAAAGTGGAGACTGGACTTTACACAAATATGATCCACACAGAGAAATATTGGGGCAAATTTTAAAAATTCCTTAAGTACCTAGGGGATACATCGTGTTGGCTTCCAACATGCACTCCAGAGCAGGAAATGGCAGGAAACACCGGAGCATCAGTTACAAAGCACAAAAGTCGTGACCGAAGGACTATATCCAGCCAAGATGCAATTTGAGAAGTCATCAGGAAGATTCTCACCCCCTTTTTTTTTTTAAGATTTTTTTTTTTTTTTTGAGAGAGAGAACAAGCTGGGGAGAGGGGCAGAGGGAGAAGCAGACTCCCCACTGAGCTTAACCAACAGAGCCACCCAGGCACCCCAAGATTTTTCTCAAACATGCAAAGACCCTGAATAAAATACCTGAAGATCCAGGCCGGAAAAAATGCAAGAGCAGTCAGAGGTAAATGCTCAAGAATAGGGAAGCAGTGGCCAGCTAAGATGTGCGGTGTCCATGGCAGCCAGTAGAATAGAGATGGTAGCTCTGAACTGGGGTCTTGGTGTGGATACAACATTGACGGTCCCCCTTCCCCCGCCCTGCTAAAGTTTTCTTTTTGATGGGGTTAAATTCACGAAGTCTGGGGCAGGAAAAAGATCAAATATGAAATTTCTCATCCTCCATAAAAAAGGAGTATTCCTTCCAAGATTGCAGTTCTGGAATTGACTCTGATGGTTTAATTCAAGGACATCTTTTCAAATCTTGAAGGTAGTGAGTAACAGATTTAAAACCAAGGTGTATGCCTTCCAAGTCTTTACAAAACATAACAGAAATCAAAACAACTTATAGAGGAAAAAAAGAAAAGTAAAAAATAATTGGGGCATCTGGGTGGCGCAGCTGTTTAAGTGTCCAACTCTTGGTTTCGGCTCAGGTCATGATCTCAGGGTCCTGGGTTCGAGCCCTGCCTCGGGCTCCATGCTCAGCGGGGATTCTGCTTGGATTCTCTCTCTCCCTCTACCCCTCCCCCCGCTCGAGCGCCCCCCCAAAATAAATAAATAAATCTTTTTTTTTTTTTAAGATTTTATTTATTTTTTAGAGAGCGAGCAAGAGAGAAACAGCATGAGAAGGGAGAGGGTCAGAGGGAGAAGCAGGCTCCCCGCTGAGCCGGGAGCCCGACGTGGGACTCGGTCCCAGGACCCTGGGATCATGACGTGAGCCGAAGGCAGACGCTTAACCATCTGAGCCACCCAGGCGCCCATAAATAAATAAATCTTTAAAAAATAATAATAATAAAGAAGACATTAAGCACAGATGATATAACTCAAGTAGGGTCACCAATTGGAAAATGGCTGTTGGAATCATCACAAAATAGACTGTGAGGGCCTGCACTGGGGTGGTGGCAGTAGGGATGGAGTCAGGACCATGCTGGGGGATCATTCAAGAAACTGGTGACCAGAAGAATGAAAGAAAGACTCAGACCGGAGTATCAGTCCAGCTTTGGACACGTTAACCTGCTGTGCCTGGGTCTGTCGGCGGACCTGTAGGCTGTTTAGATGGATGGCCTGGGCAAAAGAGTTCCCACTGCAGTAGGAGGAGAGGGTCCGCCTTGCCAACATTTTCACCATTTACGATACCCAGAGGGAGTTCTCAGCTCAGGACTTTATGAAGACCACAAAAAGATTTATTTAGAATTATATAGCCCCCACCAAGGAATGGGAACCATATACATTTCACTCTGAATGGAGGAATAACTAGAAACAACAAAGTACAAATGATTTACACCTGCAGTTCTGATTTCAGTCTCCAGGAAGGAAATCGTTGAGGACCAGTTGCCCAGGCTTATTTTCAATTCTGACTCTACCACTTACTGGCTTTTGTGCCTCAGTTTAGTCACTGATACAATGGGGACGACATTACACCCACGTCACTGGGTTGTTATGAGGACTAATACACAGACTAATAAAAGCTCGGACAGTGCCTGGCACTCAGTATGACCTGACCCACCATGGTTACTACTGTCAAGATCAACCTAGATTCTCCTCCACGGTTTCTTCATCCACAACTTCGCTGCTTAAGGTGGCTTCCACTTCTGCTTTTAATCCAGGCTTTATTGTTATCTGCAAGGGTTCTTGCTTCTTGCCCCTGAACTTGCTTACACTTCTGAGGCAGTACCAAGATTATGAATGGTATTGTAAGGAGGCGTTGCCTCCCTCCCAAAGGATCTCAGGAAATTTCAACAAAACACTAAACATACTTGATTTAAAAATATATTGATCGAAACATCTAATTGCATGTGTGTGTGTGTGTATGTGTGTGTGTGTGTGTATTTACTGGACTGTTGGGTTGAACACCTGACCCCAGCAAAGCTACCCTCCAAGATGCTCTACAGAAGGCGACTGCCTGCTTTATCCTCCAGTCTGCAAATGATTCCACCAGGTTACAGCTTCCAGACATCACTCCCTAGTCTGTAGGTTACGTGTTCTGGTCAGCTCTTGCCACCCAGAGGCAATGTTCACAGATTTGGGTTGGATGAGATACTTCTCAAGGCGATCTGGGCTGACAATGAACTTCCCCCATTGGATGTGACTGCTGGCACCTCTGGGCTTCCTTTAATGTCTTCCGACCTTACAATAATGACAACCAGCAGGACAGAGGTAGAGCCTTGGTCTCCACAGGCCCGTTGCAATCACACCCACAAAGGAAAAGGGGGGTCTGTCTGGTGCAACAACCTGGCCATTCTCCCAAACACAGACTATCCCTGGGATTCATGGCAATGTCTCTTCCGAGTGTGATCCCATTCTTTAATCTCTACCTAAGCCTCTCTCCAACCTCGCTCCTGGTGAGGCAGGCAGGGCTACACTCTGTCCCACCCATAACCAACCTTTTCTTCCCTGCTTGTTGCCGTGTGGTCCAGGCCAATGGGAGCGGTGTCCACAATGCTCACGACCTGGGCCTCTGCTCCACGTGTGGAACCCCATCTGTATTCTTGGTTCACCCCATTTTAGATCATAGAAAACACTCCGTAATTCCTTCCTTTTATCTCATGTGACTCCTCAACTATCTTTCCAATCAAGACTTGTCCTCTCAAACCCACTGACTTAGTATACATTCCATTTGTACCCATATGAGAGAACAATTCCTCAGCTGACATAACCATCAGACCTTTACAAAACTGTCAAAAGCAAAAGGATCTCCCCACTCAACAATACTTCTGACACAAAATGGGTGGGTTTTCCACTCTACCCAATTCTCCAGTTCTCTGTGGACACCAACTAGGGTCCTACAATTTAATTCAACTCTGATACCAACTTCCCAGAGGGAGCACAGACCCCACAGGTGAAGGGCTCAGTCCCACAAGACTGTCCCAGACGCGTGCCAATCACTTCTGTCCAAGTTGGCCACAGATCAGGGGTTCCCACAACCCGCTCCTCAGGTTCGATAATTTGCCATAATGGTTCACAGAACCCAGGGAAACACTTTACTTACTATTACCCATTTATTGTAAAGGATATTATAAAGGATGCAAATGAACAGCCAGATGGAGGCACATAAGACAAAGTCCAGAAAGGTCCCAAGCACAGGAGTTTCTGTCCCCATGAAGTTTAGGGTTCACCTACCCCGAAACTCTTCAAATCTTGTTCTTGAAGAGTTTTATAGAGCTTAATCTCCAGAACCACCCCCCACAACACACACACACACACACACACACACACACACTCTCTCTCTCTTTCTCTCTTTCAGAAGGCGGGGGGTGGGGGCTGAAAGTTCCAACCTTCTCACCACTTGGTCTTTCTGGTGAATGGTCCCATCCTGAGGTTATCTAGGGATTCCACCCTAGTGACCTCATTAGCATTTACTCAGGTTGTTAAAAGGGCTGTTTTTTGAGAGAGAGAGTATGTGAGCCGGAGGGAATGGGGGAGAGGGAGAGAGAGAATCCCAATCACTCCCCACTGAGCACACAGCCCAATGCAGGGCTCAATCTTACAACCCTGAGAGCATGACCTGAGCCAAAATCAAGAGTCAGAGGCTTAGCTGACTGAGCCACCCAGGTGCCCTCAAGGGCTCATTTTTGAGTAAGAAAAGACCCTCCTATCATTCAGAGAATTCCAAGGGTTTCAGGAACTCTGTGCTGGGAACCAGGGACAAAGACCAAATATATTTATACCACACCTGTATAAACTAAATCCTGTTTACATACATATCATCTACCCGAATACAGTTCCCTCTTCCAGTATTATAGATTTTCCTTCTTATCAATCCTCCTCACTAGGGCAGCCATGATACTTCGTGATACTTCTAAGTAAGATGTTGTTACCATTGCCCCAGGCCACAGGTCCTCACAGGATTTTCTACTTAATTATCATCCTGCTGGATGATGATCCTCTGCTCGTTCCAATTCTCTCCATTTTCCCGAGTCAAAAATTAGATCCTGGATCCCTTTTTACTGGCTTTGTTTTTGCGCTAAAACTCATTGAGCACTAACACAGTACCAGACACCTGTATTCCTGATGATCTAATCTCCGTGACAACCCCCCAATTCTAGGTGCTTTTATTAATCTTCATTTTCAAGCTGGCAAAACTCAAGCAGAGAGGGGTTAAGTAACTTGCCCAAGGTCACACAGCTGGTAGTGGAACCAGGCTTCTAAGCCAGTTGGTCTGCCCCATCATCAATATCAGTGTCTCTACCCTCTGGCCTTCCCTGCCATTGTATCTGTAGACCCATCTCTACTTTCAAAAGGCCCTTCTCCACCTTGCTAAGAAAGATGTCCATTGCACCCCGTACACAATAATGCTTTAAGTACTTCTGTGAGTTACGCTGGCTCCCACTGACATCCTGATTGGTTGCAGGCAGGCATCCCTCAGTTTACATGGGTTTGTTAGATGCATGTTTAGAACGATGGGGACCTTCCACTTACGGTTCCTCTGATTCTCAGCGCTATGCTCTGAATAATTTCCGCAGCAGTGGAGGTGAGGATGAGCTCCAGACAAGATATGGTGTGAAGTCTGGGCTGGAGACAGGATGGGAGGGGCTGGGGGTGCAGGCGTACCCTGGGAACACACCTGGGGGCACGTGGCTGCGGGGCATGCCAAGGTGTATAAGGTCATTGAAGCCGAGTGGACAGGGACAAGACCTATCTTGTCACTCTTGCCAGGAGCTCTGTTGAGAACCTCACTGTGTACTCATCAGTGAATCAGAGATCTTTCCCATGACTGAGCTGCACCCTTCCGTGACGAGTGGCCACCAGAAATGGGATGTTTGCCAAGCAGCAGTGTCCATCCCGCAGTCCCCTCACACAGGACAGGGTCCCTTAGGCACCAGAATTGAAGCAAAGTTGGGCTTGGTTTTTAATGTGCTCCTGGCACTAACTGGGCATTGCACGACACGGGCCCTGAGTGGCGTCTTTAACAGATGACTCAAGCGCTCTATTTCAATCCGTTCCAAGCTCTGCAGTGACAGTTGATTTTTTAAGCCTTGTCATCCTTCAGAGTCACTAAGTCAGCAGGCGCATTTGTCTGGCACGAAGACACGGCTACGGCTTCACAAGGTTTAGCAGACGATCCATAAAAGGCATTTCTCGGGCGCCTGGGTGGCTCAGATGGTTAAGCGTCTGCCTTCGGCTCAGGTCATGATCCCAGGGTCCTGGGATCGAGTCCCACATCGGGCTCCCGGCTCAGCGGGGAGCCTGCTTCTCCCTCTGACCCTCTCCCCTCTCATGCTGTTTCTCTCTCGCTTGCTCTCTAAAAAATAAAAAAAAACTTTTAAAAAAAAAAAAAAAAAAAAAAGGCATTTCTCTCCACTCTGCACTCGCCCACCTCCCACACACGCTGCTTCACATGCAAAAAAAAGAACGGTACTGTCACCCCAAAAATAAATAAATATAGGGGATGCCTTCGGTGCCCTCAATGTGGTACTGTGCAAAGAATCTCGAAGACATCCAAGTTATTCTCAGGACTCTAACTCAAAGGAGGCAGTAGATGGTACTTTTTCAGCGTGTACACTATGATGTCAAACTGTTCACAAGCACTGGGATCTCGGGAAGTTACTTGGCCCCTGTGAGCCTCAGTATCCTCATCTGTGACCTTCGTGGTATCAACAGTACCTACCTCCGTAAATTTTCAATTAAATGAGATGATGCATGCCAAGTGCCTGCCTTGGGGCAAGGGCACAATTGGCATTAGCTATTCTTAGCAAAAAGCAGAGGGAGAGATTGACTGGATGAAAATTATCAGCAAAAATCCAAATTCTCAAAAGGAAGCAAACAGAGTCAAGGATAAGGTTCTGGGATAGAGTGAAAGGTACGGTTCCTGACAGCTGGATTCCCCAAGGTTGCTGGGGAAACTCTGTTGTAATTTCTTGCATGTTTAAAAAACAAAACGAAAAACATAGTAGATTTCCTGCCTACTTCACAGCAAGGCGACATGATCAAAGTCCTTGCTGCCGAGTGGAGTGAGCTCTCTAGAGGAAGGTATTACCTAAACAAAAGTTATTTTTTAATCTTTTTATAGGCGGTGAAGGTAAAAGACTTTTTTTGAAATTAATTACAGAGTCAGAACTGGCCCTGTTTCCAAGTCCCTTTTTGGCCTTATAAAAATGGAAGTCAAATTTCCCAGCAGGGCAGGAGGAAGAAATGTTTCTTTAGCAGGGGACTGCGGGGCATTTCTCTTTCAGTCTCCTTTGGGCAAGAATCCCAGGTACTCAGACCTCCATTTAGAAAGCCTCAATGGGGAAATAATAATCCTATGTTTCCGTTCCTCCAAGATTTTCAAGTGTCACACAGGTATTAACTAATTAATTCTCCGAAGTCAGCAGAGAAAATTGCTTCCAAAGGCTTCTGAGCACTCTTGAAATGTAAATGAAGTCTCAACCCATACTGTCCCTTCCATGCTTGAAGAATTCCAATAGCTATCCATGTACCTGGAATAAAGGCAAGATCTACCTGTGGGTCTCATCTCAGATGCTAGCTTCCCAGAGAGGGCTCCCCGACCACTCTCTCCAGCACACTGGCGTCTCTCTTATTTTCCACCTAACGTTTATCATCAAGCTAAGGTGCCTTATGTACTTGTTTATCAGTTGACTTGTTCATGTATCACAGCTAGAACGTAAGCTCCAAGAGGATTTCTGTTCAGTGCTGTATTTCCAGCACTTTTTACCGTGCACAGCACATAGTAGGTACTCAGTAATTTCTTGGTGAACAAATAGATGAAAGTAAGAGCGATGTGATTCATTTGCTAATGCCCAAATTTATTTTTTTAATTTTTTTTTAAGATTTTATTTATTTGAGAGAGAGCGCACAGGAGCAGGGGGGAGGGGCAGCAGGGAGCCAGACCTGCGACTCGATCCCAGGACTCTGGGATCATGACTTGAGCCGAAGGCAGACGCTTAACCAACTGAGCCACCTAGGCGCCCCTACCCATGACCAAATTTAGAGGAATAATATGACATTTTACGAATAGAATGTCCATCTCTAAGATGCTTACAACTCTTACAGACATTATGCCAGTATTGATCCTGTCCCCAAGCCTTCTTCCTTTGCCTTGAGTAGACTCAGAATGCCCTCATGATGTCAAACCCATGCCCTTTGAGGACAAACTGCTGAGCCCAAAGACGACATGTTCTCAGTGTGGCCCCCAGTACTTAGTCTGCTTTGGAGGTTGCGGTTATGGCCCCATTTGACAGCATGGAAAGCTCGGGGCCTTGAGATCGTGGGCTGTCTGGCTTTCAGGGCTGGGGCATTGGAGGTCTGTTCCAACACCTTTGATGAGGAGGAGCCAAGCGTGAGAGGAGAAGGTGCTCACAAAAAGGCAAATCCCTAGTGAACCAGATTAGAGCCAAGGTCCAAGGATTAGAAGGGTCGGACCAAGAGAGCCCCAGGAAAGGAGACCTAACAGCTACGAGCACCTATGTACCGGGCACCGAGCTAGGCACTGCACATCCTTAGCCTCGCTTCGTCCTCCCCACACCCAGGGGAAGCATTAGTGTGCCCGTTTTACAAAAGAATAAGTCAACGCTCAGAGAATTTAAGTTTCTTTGTTCCAGGCCACACAGATGTCAAGGTTAAGAGACCAGATTTGAATTCAAGTCTACCAAATCTCAAATTTTATTTCAACTCCCACTCCTCCTCCCTCTCTTAATGATATCATTGATATCTCTCATTCTTCTTCTTCTTCTTTTTTTTTTTTCAAGCAGACTCTACACCCAGTACAGAGCCCAACGCGGGGCTTGAACTCACGACCCTGAGATCAAGACCTGAGCTGAGATCAAGAATCAGATGCTTAATGGACTGAGCCACCCAGGCATCCCTATATCTCTCATTCTTCTAAAGGTAGTGTGGGCTGAAGTTCCTCACAAAAGCTACCGGATTTCCAACAATAATATTAAAGCAGAATGTTATTGCTTTATGTCAGACCCCAGGCTGTATTACCTCAATCCTCGAAGCGGCGCTGGGAGGTTGAGGTGGGCTGGAGCAAGGCCACCTGGATTTACATTACAGCCCCTACAAGCTAGCTGAGCTTCATCAGGCATTATCTTTCTGTGCCTCCGTTTCCTCCTCAGTAAAAAGAGGGTAGCAACATCCAACTCATAAGGGCACTGTAAGGATTCAATTAGTTATTACACACGAAGTGCTTAGAGCCACACCTGGCACGTAGGAAGCATCTATAAATGCTATCTGTTATTACTCATTATCATCAAACAGAATGAAACCAAGGCTCCGAGAGGGGAACACAAGGTCTCCTGTGGGTGACCTGCAGGAAGCTCAAATTCAAGATGCTGCAGTGGAGTTCCTCATGGTCCCTCCTACTGCTCCCTGCCTGGATTCTGCACAGCTGCTCAAACGAGAAACCTCAAACATCACCCCCGTCCTGCTCCCTCTCAGACCCTATATTCAAGGGGTCCTGTCCTTTGAAACCCCACCTCCCGTCCCCATCTCCATCGCCTCTGCTTGGTTCAGATTCTCATCTCGGATCCCTTAGAGTCTTGTGGTAATTTTCTAACTGGCCTCTGTCACACCAGCCAGCCCTTCTTCGACACGGCTACAACTGTAATCTCCCT
The DNA here is from genome assembly GCF_002201575.2 of Neomonachus schauinslandi. NCBI lineage: Eukaryota > Metazoa > Chordata > Mammalia > Carnivora > Phocidae > Neomonachus > Neomonachus schauinslandi. The sequence continues at coordinate 154,383,456 of NC_058407.1, read as the reverse complement.
AGAAGACGGAGCTGGTCCTGCAGGCAGCCATGTCCTGCTGCCCAAAGATCTGTTCTTGCCCTTCTCCTCCCCGCTGTGCTTCTCAGGCTTCCTTGACGGCTGACTGCTGGGCAGGTCTGGCCAGTGGGAGGCACTGGTGGGATATCTGGGGGGCGAAAGAGAGAGGTCAGCCTCAGGCAGTGACTGGCAGCTTCTGCATCTCTCCCATGGCCTGAGCCTGGCTGGACAGCCCCCACCGTGGAGTACCGTCCTATTGCACAGGCCCAGCTTCTGGATTCTGGTAACACCACCTCCTCCCCCTGTACTCCCAGCCTGAAGAGAGTGGCTGGCTTCCTGCGGCTGGTAACCTGTCAGCCGCTGTCCCATGCCTTGGTTGGCTCCTCAGTTCTTCCCTGTATTAAATGATAGCGGATTGCGGGGCATTTCTATTTCAGCCTCCTTTGGGCAAGAATCCCAGGTATCTAGAGAGAAGTTTATGTTGTTCTGGTTGGACCTCATCCGAATGATACTTTCTATCAATCCCCTTCTTAAATAACCTTCTAGAATCTTTTCTCCATGATATAGTCCAAAAACTTTGGAATGTCCTTCAGGACTTGAAAGTCTGGAAGCAAGTCACATTTGCAAATGCATCTTCCTCCAAGCACACTAGGTTCCTGCCACCCTGAAATTTCTGTTACCCTAGACAACACACATTCCTGACTCAGGTCCTTCGGCCGTGGCCTTTCCTCCCTCTGAAATGCCCTTCTGTGCCTGGCATATTCTGCTCACATTTCCAATCTTATCCCTACAGCTCATTCTCCATCCAGTGATCAGTGACTCATTCATTCAACTGAGATATAATTCACACATAACACTGTATTTGTTTTAGATACACAACATAATGATTTGATACATGTATATGTTGCACATGATTACCACAATAAGTTTAGTTAACATCTATCACCACACGTAGTTATAATTTTTTGTCTTGTGATGAGAACTTTTACAATCTACTCTCTTAACAACTTTCAAATAAACAATACAGTGTTGTTAACTATAGTCACCACACTGTGTGTTACATCCCCAGAACTTATTCATCTTACTTATTCCTATAACTGGAAGTTTGTACCTCTTGACCACCTCCCCCCATTTTACCCATTCCTACCCCCTGCCTCTATATCTAGGAGTCCATTTTTCTGTTTTCCTTTTTCTTTTTGCTTGAGTGTTTTAGAATCCACATGTGAGATTATACAGTATTTGTCTTTCTCTGTCTGACTTGTTTCACTTAGCATAATGCCTTCAAGGTCCATCCATGCTGTCACAAATGGCAGGATTTCCTTCTTTTTTATAGCCAAATACACACACACACACACACACACACATTATCCATTCAACTGCTGTTGGACTCTAGGTTGTTGCCATGCCTTGGCTATTGCAAATAATGCTGCAATGAACGTGGGGGTGCAGATCTCCCTTCAAGACAATGATTTTAGTTTCTTCAGATAAAGAAATACCCATACCATATGCTGGATCGTATGACAATTCTATTTCCAGATTTTTGAGGACCCTCCATACTGTTTTCTATAGAGTGACACTCAAATCACATCATGCCCCTTCTTAAAACTCTCCACCACCTCCACCACTCCTCACCAAGATTTAAAGGGCTCTGCATGATCTGACCCCTTCTCCTACCACTGCCCGGCCCACTGGCCTGCTCTGCTCCGGCCGCAAGGGCCTCCTGGCTGGTCCGAGAGCAAACCAAGCTGATTCCTCCTATGGCCACCACCCCTTTTGCTGTCTGCTTGGGAGCTCCATCCCTGGCTCCTTTCTTCTTGCCACTGCGGTCTCAGCCCAAGCGTCACCTCCTCAGAGCAGCCTTCCCCTGACCCCCCAGACTACTGTTGCCCCTCCAGCATCACTTATTCGTTAGTGAATCCTTTCAGGCCTAGTTCGACATCTACTCAGAGCTGCCACAGAACACTACGCATTTGTCATCACTGACTTATTAGGCACTGCACTTACTATGCCTGAGACACTTTCAAGAACTTTACGTGTATTATTTCGTTGAATTCTCACAATTCTGTGACCAGTACTATTGTTTTCTCCCTTTCACAGGAGGGGAAACTGAGGCACAGAGCAGCAGGTGAAGTATCCACGGCCACTCAGCTGGTGATTACCACACCCCCAGGACTGTAAACACCACAAGGTAGAGAACATGACTTGGTTCCTTCCTTGCCAAATATTTATTGAGCACCACTAGTGTGTTCTGTGCTAAGCCTGGGGCGGGGCGGGGCGGGGGGGGGAGGGGAGGGGAGACCTACAGTGGCAAAAAAAACAAAAAAACAAAAACCCAGAATGGCCTGTGTTCACCTGGGACTTGGGTTCTAGGAAGGGAACAGATAGTAAACCATAGTTATTTACATCTCTTAAATTCCACTTGAGCTAGGTGCTGGGAAGAAGTACAAGGTGCCAAGGGAGGGAAGGGCAAGGTCCTGGAGTCTCCAGAATGCTTTCCTGAGGAAGAGGCCCAGAGGGGCAGAAGAAAGGAAAGACTTCCCCCGCAAAAAGAAATGCTCCATGCAAAGGTCTTGGGAGGAAGGAACCAGGTGCTTGGAGGAACTCAAAGGAGGTGAATGTAACCCCAGAGGGCACAGGTGCGAGCTAGAAGGCTGGAGGGAAAGTCATCCATAATTACAGGTGAGCCAAGAGCTCTGGGCTCAGTCATCTCATACCCCCCCAATCCCCGCCCCAGGCCGGCTCTGTCAGCACTCCCCGGTAGCTTGTGCTGTTGGCACTGTTCTAAATGAATGAATGAATGATGGACAGAATGAAGAAATGGTTCTGTGTGTTCTGGCTACGAGCAGCTGCACTACCTACTAGGTTTCCAAGTCAGGAATATTTAAAACAGAGAAAGGCAGTTATCTTTAGACTTGGTGCAGAAAAATCCCACCAGGGAGAAAATTAGATTTTGAAACAAAAGAGACTGGTCTCTTTGCACTGGGAAGGGTGTATACTTTCATTTATTGTGTTTGGACAATTGTTATTAAAACCACAGGAACGGCTAACATGAATCTTTAACTATGGATTTTTTTTTTTTTATTTTTACTTTTTACTGAACCTGAGCTCAAGAGATTGATGTTGATTACAAGCAAGAGTCTACGGTTTGGGGGAATCTTTTATTTATAATTACCTGGTATTTGAAATAGGTTATGTGATTTACAGGATAGTCACTTAAGGAAATAACTGCATGGGCCTTGGAGAACAGATTTGTTTGTATAGTTTGGGGCCCCAGAAACTGGTGGGGATCAAGTGGGACAGCACGGCTCCCTGTATGTGAATATACTCTCTGTGTATCTCTAGGCTGGAGCTGAAGGAAGAAGCCCAAGTAGCCAGTAACCCCTCAACCAGGAGGAACATAGAACCTCCACAGCACCTACCAGCCATCTCTTCTTGGCCACCATCCCTACCATCTTCAGGGTTAAGCTACTGTCATCTGTACTCCCATGTATGGAAAGTAGAAGAAGGATCATAAATACAAATATAAGGCTAATGCAAATAATAATAATAATAATAATAATAGCTGATGTTTAGTGAATATTTTCCAGGGAGCTAAACCCGACTAAGTGTTATAATCTTCACAACCACCCCATAGGCAAGTGCTCATTATTACCCCTGCTTCGTGTGCATGAGAGCAAACTGAGGTACCATGAGGTTAACTGATACACACAATTGATAAGTGGAAGATCTGGGATTCTGGAACCCATCTAGTTTCAGAGGGGAGAGAAAAGTGGGGAGAGGCAATAATCAAACATTGCAGAAGAAAATTTCTCAAGCCTGAATTCAGACCTGTGTCTTCAGCATGAAAGAGCCCACTGAACCATAAGAAGCACAAACTGTAAACCTGGATTTTCAGAAACTGTTGTGAAGAATAAATGAATGTATACATATAAAAAGCCTAGAGGGGAGCCTGGGTGGCTCAGTCAGTTAAGCATCTGACTCTTGATTTCAGCTCAGATCATGATCTCAGGGTCATGAAATCAAGCCCCACGTCAGCCTCCAAGCTGAGTGTGGAGCCTGCTTAAGATTCTCTCTCTCCCTCTCCCTCTTACCCTCCCCCTGCTCCCTCTCTTTCTCTCTAAAATAAGTAAATAAAAATCTAAAAAAAAAAAAAAAAGTCAGGACTAAAACATGAAGAGAGAAATCATTCATGGAGAGCTGACAGCTGGAGCCATGAGAGTAAAGGAGGTCAGCTAAGGAGACTGTGTAGCCTACAAGGAGGGCCAGGACAGAGTTTCAGAAAGTGCTGACAGTTAGGGGATAGAAGGAGGACACGGAGTCAGTACAAAGCTTGAGCAGTGGTAGGAAAGCCAGGAGTGTGCGGAGCCACATAAGCCAGGGATAAGCTTCAAAAGGGACTGCAGTAGCTGGCAGTCTGGAATGCCAAAGAAGGGTCAACTGGAAAGAGCATTCGGCAATGTGGTCTCCAGTTCTCTGGGGAAAACAAGTTTGGAGAAGCGCTGGGGTTGAGTGGAAGCTTCATGCAGTCTGCTGGCTAAGCAGAGATAGGGAGTAGGCAGACCAAAGAATCTAAGCTACTTTGTCTATCAAAGTGAGTAAGAGCTTAAGCTGGGGGCTCAGACTACCACGGATTTGAATCCCACCTCTCTAAACTCAATTTTCCTTATTTGTAAAATAGGGGTGACCCCAGTACCAACTTAATAGGAGTTGTGATCATGGAGATCATTCATTTGAGGGGCTTCCATGGCAACCAACCCAGGGCAGGTGGTCAGTAAGTGTTGGGTATTATTACTACTTCAGTAAAATACATGACAAGACCATCAGCTGAGAAAGGGCATGAAGCAGGAGGAAAAGGCAGGAAAACATGTCATGTGTATTTAAGTCGACTACTTCTCACAGCTTCCAAAACAAAACAAACAAGATGGCCAGGAGGCAGCAAGAGGTCTGTGGAAGCCAGCAGAGATGAACTTGTAATGGGCCCAAACAACCCACTCTGTCAGGCCAGCCTTCCCTACAGCACTCAACTGCTGAACTACGGGGTGGGAGAGGAGCATTCCAGCCTGGGGGTGGCAAGGGTTAAAACAACCTGGTGAGGGAGAGGGACCAGATCCGAGCAAAGAAGGGAGATCCCGCTAGACTTGGAGGAGAGGCCAGGGTTGTGGGAGTGCGGGCCAGATGAGGGCCAAGATCAAACTCATGGACCATGAGGAAGGGAAAAAGGTCTAAAAATGAGTACCCTGAGGGAGAGGGAGAGATTCAGAGACCTGGACATCTCACCAGCCATTTACCTTCTCTCTTTCTCTCTCTTTCTTTTAAGTAGGCTCCAGGCCCAACATGGGGGCTTGAACTCAACGACCCTGAGATCAAGAGTCGCATGCTCTACTCACTGAGCCAGCCAGGCACCCCCGTTTTCTTTCTGTTTCTGTTGCTTATTCTATTTCTCCTATGTTCAATCTCTTACCTATGTACCTCTGGTACATTCAATAATCATTTCTTTTTTTTTTTTTTTAAGTTTTTTATTCATTTATTTGAGAGAGAGAGAAAAAGCATGAGCAGGGTGAGGCAGGGGAAGAGGGAGAAGCAGACTCCCTGCTGAGCAAAGAGCCTGATGCGGGGCTCCATCCCAGGACCCTGGGATCATGACCTGAGCCGAAGACAGACGATTCACCAACTGAGTCACCCAGGCGCCCCTCAATAATCACTTCTAAGTAACAACACTAATTACAGTGAACCTATTCAGAGCTAGGCAGGCACTGTGTCAAGCACAGTTGCCATAACAATCCCATGGATCAGAAAGCCTTTGATTCCCATTCCTATTACTAAGCTTGCTCCGGGTAAGTGGTGGGACTGGGATTTGAACCTGGGTGATCCGAATCCCAAGGCTGGGCAAGCAACCATAGCACATGCAGCAATTTGAGCATTATGGTAGGTGACCTCTAAGATGGCTCCGGTAGGCCCTGCCTCCTGGAGTCCCTCCCCTTGACAGTGGGCTGTATGCTGAGGCTGGCTTCTAGCAGCAGAGGTGAGGAGAAGTCACTTCTGGGATGAGGTTACAAAGAGGCAGTGTCTTCCATCTGGGGTGCTCTCTCACTCACCCTCTGAGGGAAGCCAGCTGCCATGTTGTAAGCTGTTCAATGAGAGGCCCATGTGGAAAAGAACTGAGGAAGTTCTCTGGCCAACAGTCAGCAGAAAACAGAGACGCTCAGTTCCAACAGTCCCCAAATAACAGAATCCTGCCAATAACCATATGAGTAAGCTTAGAAGCAGACACTTCCCAGTTGGGCCTTCACACACACAAGACCACAGCCCCAGCCTACTCTGACTGCCACCCCGTGAGAGGCCTGGAGCCAGAAGCACTCAGCTAAGCCATGCCCAGATTCCCAACCCACTGAAAATGGAGGTAATGAATGCAAATAATAACTGGGTTTTGGGTTTTCTTCTTTTTTTTTTTAAACTTTATTTGCAGATAATATTGGTTTTAAGATGCTACGTTCTGGGGTAATTTATTGTGCTCTAATAGTTACCTGGCACGAGCATCTACTCCATGCTTGACACTTCCTGAATGTTGGGAATACAGAACTACGTAAGACTCAGTCTCTGGCATCTGAGAATGAAGAAGGGAAAAAGCTATATGAACAAGCGATTCCAAGAGAAGAGGACCCAGGCATGGGGGTCGGAGGGCTAGTGGTCACTTCTAATGCAGGAAACCAGGAAATGCGCACAGAGGAGGCGAAGCTTGATTTGGGTCTTGAAGGATGAATCACGAAGCTAACCACCAGAGGTGGAAGGTGGGGAATGGATAGTTTTACGCAGAGGGAACAGATATGTCCAAAGCACAGAAGACGGAACAGCAAATGAATTGTGGTTGCACGTGGCTGGCATTAGAAACAACCAAATAGGGACGCCTGGGTGGCTCAGTCAGTTAAGCGTCTGCCTTCGGCTCAGGTCATGAACCCAGGGTCCTGGGATCGAGCCCGCATAGGGCTTCCTGCTCAGCAGGGAGCCTACTTCTCCCTCTGCCCCTCCCACTGCTTGTGCACGCTCTCTCTCTCTCTCTCTCGCTCTCTCTCTCATAAATAAAATCTTAGAAAAGAAAAAAGAAACCACCAAATAATGGAATGTCTTGTGTGCAAAAAAATCCCAAACATCCCAAAGACGGTCATGCACAATACATACTTATCTATTCAAGAACTTGGGCTACTCTGAAGTCATTTTTAGGTCAGAGGTCACAAACTGACATCCCATGAGGAATATGGACTGCACACACACCTGTCTGACCCACAAGGTTATGTTATTACTTCCAATTAGTTGTTAACGTTTGACAGATAAGGGGTTTCAGAAAAATATCCCGATGTCCCACTTTGAATAAAACAGCAGAAGATCTGGGGCTCCTGGGTGGCACAGTCAGTTAAGTGTTGACTTGGTTTCAGCTCAGGTTGTGACCCCAGGGTCCTGAGATCAAGCCCCGTATTGGTTCTGTGTTCTGTATGGAGTCTGCTTGGGATTCTCTCTCCCTCTCTCTCTGCCCCTCCCCCGACTCATGCTCACGCTTTTTTGCTCTTGCTCTCTCTCTCTTTCAAATAAATACATCTTAAATAAAATAAAATAGCAGGAGATCTGCAAACTGAGCTTGCATTCCCATTTAACAGCACTTGTCAGGAGTGAGGTGGCAGCTGTCCCCTTTAAACAGAGCACACATGCTGCAGCTTGTCACAGTTCCCACCTGGGCCGCTGAAGACATTTGACTTCGCATCTCTCTCTCCAGGAAGATACATGTGTACTCAGTATAAACATCACAGCTGTCAGGAGGATGTGTTGGTGAACCCCCATCAACTGAGTGACCATTTGAAAGGATCAAGCAGAAAAAAGTATTGCTTTAAAGCAGTGATTCTTACCCTTTAATGTGCATGCGATTCACCTGGGGTCTTGTTAAAATACCAATTCTAACTCAGTAGATCTGTTGAGAAGCCTGAGACTGTGCATGTCTAACAAGCTCCCAGGTTTTACGGATGCTGCTGGTCCAAGGACCACACTTCAAGTAGCCAGGGGCCAAGGGGCCTTGGCCTTGCCCTCTAAGAGCCTCCAGAGTCAGACTTCTTCTGGGATTGGAACATGTCCTCTCTGCTGAAACAGAGCCTCTTCTAATCGGAGTCAGCCCTGGATTTGGGCTCAGCTGGGCACAGCAGCTGAGCGAATAAAATAACAGGTATATTGAAAAATGATTCTTTCCAGAGCTTTGTAGAACTCATGGAAAGTAAAGTAGCACTTACTGACATCTTTCCTGTGCCCTGGGTTGTCTCAGCTAATCCTCAACCCCCACCCACACCACCTCCCCACAAAACCCCCACAACAACAAATTATAAGGTATAAGTGTAGGGGGCAAGAAAGTGAGCTGTGGAGCCAGATGGCCTAGGTTCATATCCCAGTCTGCCACTTGTTAGCTGTGCAGCTTTGGGCAAGTTACTAACCTCTCTCTGCTTCATTCATTTATGCATCAGGAAAACTGAGGGTGGTAACAGTACCCACCTTCTGAGATGTAACGGGGTGAAAACATGGATTGAGCTCAGAGTAGCGTCTGGCATATGGTAAGTGGCCAACAAAGACTTGATGTTAATATTCCTTTTTTTACAAATGCGGAAAACCAGCCTAGGATAAGTTACTTTGGTCACACATTAAATGGTGGGCCCAGTTTTCTTTTCAATGATCCTAGGGATTAAGGACAGAAAGGCCTGTGTGAGTCAGGCTGTATCTAGGAAAAAAAAAAAAAGGGCCCACACCCTCCTTCTAGGTCCTTTTCTATCCTACTGCGCAGCTCACTCTTGTCTGGGAGACTTTGGTACATGGCAATAATAATAATAATAATAAGTAAAATTTACTGACTGTATATCATCTTATTTAATCCTCACAACAATCTTTTTTTAAAGATTTATTTATTTTAGAGAGAGACAGAGAGCAGGGGGAGAGGCAGAGGGAGAGAATCTCCAGCAGACTCCCCACTGAGCGGGGAAGCCCGACATGGGGCTCGATCTCACACCCCTGAGATGATGACCTGAGCTGAAATCAAAAGCCAGACGCTTAACCGACTGAACCACCCAGGAGCCCCTCCTCAGAACAGTCTTACGATGTAAGTACCACTGCATTGTTATTCCTCCACTTTGCAGATGGATGTCAGGAGGGCGCCTGGGCTCTGGAGGGCGCCTTCGGCTCAGGTCATGATCTCAGGGTCCTAGGATCCCTGCTCGGCGGGAAGCCTGCTTATCCCTCTCCCACTCCCCCTGCTTGTGTTCCCTCTCTCACTGTCTCTCTCTCTGTCAAATAAATAAAATCTTAAAAAAAAATATGGATGTCTGGAGACTTGCCCAAGTTCACCTACTGCTAGGTTTTAGAATTAGGACTCAAACCAAGGCAGTCTGATCCCAGAACCCAGGGAGCTATACTACCTGGATAAAATCTGGATATATAGATGGCTTTGCTGATGAATTCTATCAATCGCCTAAGGAAGACATAATACCAATTATATATAAAACCTTCTAGAAAATAGAAAAAGAAGAAATACTTCCCATCTGATTCTATAAGACCAACATTACCCCACTACCCAAAAGACAAAGATATTACAAAAAAACTGCAGACCAACATTCCTGATTATACATGCAAAATTGCTAAATAAAATATTGGCATGTTGAATCTAACAGTATATAAAAAGGATAATTTTTTTGACCAGTAAGTCTTGTCCCAGGAGTATAAGTTTGGTTTACATTCAAAACTAAATCAAGTAATTCACCATAGCAGCAAACTAAAAAAAGAAAAAAGTCATCTCAGCAGATGCAAAAAAAACCTCATTTGTGAAATTCCAAAACAAATGTTGGAGTTTTTTACTCATTCATAATAAAAACTCTCTCAGCAATGTAGGACTAGAAGCGAGCTTCTTCAACATGACAAAGAGCATCCAAATAACCTATAGCAAACATCGCAATGAAAGAATGAAAGCTTCTCCTCTGGGATAAGGAAGAAGACAAGGATAGGATGTTCTCTCTTGCCACTTTCAGTCAACATGTACTAAAGTTTCTAACCAGTGCAGTAAGGGAAAAAAAAAAAAAAAAAACCTAAATAAAATAAATAAAGGCACCCAGATAGAAAAGAAAGTAAAACTGTCCTTATTTGCAGATGGCATGATCGTCAAGCAGAAAATCTGCTGGAATCAACAAGAAAGCTACTAGAACCAGTGAGTGAGTTTATTAGCAAGATTGCAGGATAGAATGTCAATATACAAAAATAAGTTAGATGTCTATATAACAGCAACAGATAGTCATAAATTGAAATTAATAAAATGATACATTCACAATATCAAAAAGTGATATACCTAAGAGATAAATCTGACAAAAGATGTGAAATGCTCATACATTGAAAATTATAAAACACCGCTAAGAGAAGTTTTAGAAAAACCTAAATAAATGGAGAGATACATTATGTTCATAAAGATTCGATATTGTTAAGATGATCTAAATTCTCCCAACTTGACCTATAGAACGCGTGCAATCCAAACGAAATCCACAACAGGCTTTTTTTTTTTTTTTTTAGAAATTGACAAACTGGCTCTAAAATGTATATGTGGGGGCACCTGGGTGAGGCAGTCAGCTCGATGCCCAACTCTTGGTTTCAACTCAAGCTGTGAGTGTGGTTGTGAGATGGAGCCCCATGTCAGGCTCTGCATGGAGTCTGCTTCAGATTCTCTCTCCCTCTCCCTCTGCCCCTCCCACTCATGCCCTCTAAAATAAATAAATCTTTATTTTTTTTTTTAAGATTTTATTTATTTATTTGACAGAGAGACACAGCAAGAGAGGGAACACAAGCAGGGGGAGTGGGAGAGGGAGAAGCAGGCTTCCCGCGGAGCATGGAGCCCGATGCAGGGCTCGGTCCCAGGACCCTGGGATCATGACCTGAGCCGAAGGCAAGACGCTTAACAACTGAGCCACCCAGGCGCCCCTAGATAAATCTTTAAAAAATAAATAAAATAAAATGTATATGGAAAGCCAAAGGACCTAGAAGAGCCAAATTACCTTTGGGGAAAAAAAAGAATGAAGTAGAGTACTAACACTATCTGATTTCAAGATTTAGTAATCAAGACAGTGTGGCAATGACATAAAGATAGAAAGATAAATCAGTAGATCAATGAAACAGTAAAAGTCCACAGATAGACCCACATGTATATGGGCAACTGATTTGTAACAAAGGCACAGGGACAATTAAGTAGAGAAAGGATAGTGCCTTAACACATGTTACTGGAACAAACAGATGCTCGTATGCAAAGAAAATGAACCTCTATCCATACCTCACATCATATATTAAAATTAACTCAAAATGTATCATAACTCTAAATATAAAACGTAAAACTTTAAAACATTTGGAACATAGGAGAATACCTTTGTAACCCTGATCTGAGCAAGACTTTTCAGATTCATCATCAAAAGCATGATCCATAAAAGGACAAATTGGTAAGTTGGACTTAATCAAATTTAAAAACTTCTGCCCTTCAAAAGACACTGCTAAAAGAATGAAAAACACATTGCAGACTGAGAGGATCATATATCTGATAAATCATACAGCTGATAAAACACTTATATCCCGAATATATAAGAACTCTGAAAACTCAATAATAAGTCAACAAACCAACCAATAAAAAATAGTCAAAATATTTGGACACATACCAAAGAAGACATATCAATGGTAAATACACACATGGAAAAAGACTCAATCTTTAGTCTCTAGAGAAATGTAAATTAAAGCACATACCACTTGTATTCCTACTAGAATGGTTAAAACTTAAAAGACTGACCATACCAAATGCTGGTGAAGATGTGGACAAAATAGAAGCCTTATAGACTGTTGGTAGAAATGTAAAATAGTGCTGTACTTTGGAAAAGAGTCTGTCAATTTCTTACCTTTTTAGGTAAAAATGTACCTACCATATGAACCAGCCATTCTACTCTTAGGTATTTACCCAAGAATAAAAAGATGTCCATGAAAAATAAGTACATATATTCATAGCAGCTTTATTTTTTAATAGCCCAAAACTTAAAAAACAAAACAAATACCCATCAACGGGTGAATTACAAACTGTATGTACTGTTGTGTCCATAAAATGGAATGCTACTCAGCAATTAGAAGGAATGCAATATTGATACATGCTATGACATGGAAAAACCTCAAAATAATCATGCTAAGTGAAAGAAACCAGACCATGAAAAAGTACAGAGTACATTATTTCATCTTGATAAAATTATAGGAAATGCATTGCACACTGACAGAAGGCAGATCAGTAGTCGTCTGGGAAGGTGGGTGGGAAGGCCTACAAAGGGGCACAGGAAACGTTCGAGGGTGATGGACATGTTCGTTATTTTGATTGTGGTGATGGTTTCACTGGCGTATCCATAGGTCAAAACTTACTAAATTGCACACATTAAATAAATGCAATTTACTGTGTATCAATTACTCCTCAGCAAGGCTATTTAAGTATAATAAAATTTTTTATATTTTTTTAAAGATTTTATTTATTTATTTGAGAGAGAGAAGTGAGTGAGAGAGAGAGCACAAGCAGGGGGAGTGGCAGAGGGAGAAGCAGGCTCCCCGCTGAGCATGGAGCCCGATGCGGGGCTCGATAGCAGGAACCTGGGATCATGACCTGAGCTGAAGGCAGATGCTTAGCCGACTGAGCCACCCAGGTGCCCCTAAGTATAATAAAAAAATTTTAATTGGATGGATAGGTGGGTGGATGGATGGCCGGATGGGTGGGTGGGTGGAGGGAGGGAAAGAGAGAGCCATCTTTCCTTCACTCGTGGCCTAAGAAACAGAACATTTCCCCCACTGGATTGGACGAGCTTTCCTATCACCTTGGGGCTCATTTGTCTCCTTATTCATAGTGCATTTATTGTCTGTCCCAACTCCTGCCACCCTAAGGACCAAATCCTTGATCACTTATTACACTGTCATTAGACTGGATTCCCTCTGGGACTGTACAACCTTTATTAGTTCAGAGCTTTTCATTTTCTTACCTCACTACAATCCCAGCACCAACCTTAGCACACACAAAAAAAGGCATCCAATAAAGATTTTTCTGGTTAATTGATTTACTAATTAATTAATTGAAAAAACTATAAATTCTATAAGGTGTTAATTCTTTTCAAAATCCAATGGGGGGCGCCTGGGTGGCTCAGTCGTTGAGCGTCTGCCTTCGGCTCAGGTCATGATCCCAGGGTCCTGGGATCGAGTCCCACATCGGGCTCCCTACTCGGCGGGAAGCCTGCTTCTCCCTCTCCCACTCCCCCTGCTTGTGTTCCTGCTCTCGCTATCTCTCTCTCTCTGTCAAATAAATAAATAAAATCTTTAAAAAAAACAAAATCCAATGGGATTTAGGGAATTGGGTTTTTATTAAACTGCTTACCTTCCAAAAAAAAAAAAAAAAAGGATTTGATCTTCAACTTCCAAATTTTTCCGTAATTGCCCCATAATGCTTTTATAATCAGAAACTGGCTCTAAAAATAGCTAAATAAGTACACATACCACTCAAATTTTATTTTTTTATTTTTTAAAGATTTTATTTATTTATTTGAGAGAGAGAATGAGATAGAGAGAGCATGAGAAGGGGGAGGGTCAGAGGGAGAAGCAGACTCCCTGCCGAGCAGGGAGCCCAATGCGGGACTCGATCCCAGGACTCCAGGATCATGACCTGAGCCGAAGGCAGTCGCTTAACCAACTGAGCCACCCAGGCGCCCCCCACTCAAATTTTAAAAACAACAGCCTCGTCAGGTTCATTGGCAACTCTAGCAAATCATTGTCTGTGTTATGCCAGAGGTTGGCATCCCACTCCCTCTCTTCTTTAAGCTTAAAGTGGTTCTGGAAGATTCCAGTAGAAACCACAGAGTGAACTGAAACAATGGATTCATGGAACAAGACAATCAGGAAAGGGAGCCAAGGCCTTGTTGTCTGCTTAGACAAAAGCTCTGCTCCAGCAAATTTCTCAGGAAGTTCCATCTATATTTATAGCCTTTGAAAGCTTTGGGGAACATGGGACACTCGGGCTGGTGGAATCCTGGCTCTGAGAGGTTCTGGGAACAAAGTGTTACCTCCTGGCTTAGCTGGCAAGAGAGCCAAGGGTTGGGTTTCTGAGTCCTTCCTGATCTCAGAGGGGACTTCAGGCTTCTCTGTGCCTCCATGTCTTCCTTTGTTTAATGGAATTTTGTTTTCCCTACTTGACTCATAAAGCATACAGTAATAACAAACACCACTTATGTAGTTAGTACTTACTATGTTTGAGGCACTGGGCTAAGGGTCATTTCATTTTCACAAACACTACTATTTTTAATGTCCATTGTAGAGATGGTGTAACTAAGGTTCATGGAGATGAAGTGATTTACTCAAGGTTCACACTGCCAAGTGAGTGGTGGATTGAGGATTTGAGATTGGGTCTACCTGGCTCTAGAGCCGTGGGTCTCAACTTCTAAACTGCTATGGGGCTGAGATTAAATGTGAAAAAATTCAAACAGAAAAACAGATGAAACAACTGTTTGCTGAGCCTCTTTTATGAGCCAAGCCCCTTACAGCAGTCACAACTACAAATTGCTCTCAAATAGAAAGGTAAAAGTAATAGTTTATTTATCTAAATGAAATATAATCCAACTGAAACTCCACCCCACCTCAAGAAAACAGGGTTATTAAGAAGTTAACAATCCCTGGGCACCTGGGTGGCTCAGTTGGTTAAGCGACTGCCTTCGGCTCAGGTCATGATCCTGGAGTCCCGGGATCAAGTCCCACATCGGGCTCCCTGCTCAGCAGGGAGTCTGCTTCTCCCTCTCCCGCTCCCCCATCTTGTGCTCTCTCTCTCTCTCTCTCTCAAATAAATAAATAAAATCTTAAAAAAAAAAAAAAAAAAAGAAGTTAACAGTCCCTGATTAGGCCCTTCACTCCATCACTTTTCCAGTCCCCCTTCTTTCTGGGGTCCTGGAAAGCCCCAAGTCGTATCAGTAGTTGGCTTCCCACCGAGCGTCCAGTGGTTCCATCCTCTCTGCTTCATGGCGGAGGGTGGAGGGGGTACCAGGGAACTGCGACCCCCGCACCCCCTGCCTCCAGCCAGGCCTCAGGGTATCCTCCCCAGGAGGCTTCCCAGGCTCCTACCCCTAGTGCCTGCTCTTCAGAGACAACCTCCCGGCACTGTTTGTGGGTAAAGATCACTGAAGCCCAGGTAGTAGCTATGGTCACCATTAATATTTATTATATACCTTTACATCCAGGTAGTGTGCTAAACTCCTTAAGTCCATTATTCCATTTAATCCCACAACAACTAAGAAGTGTTACTGCCCCAGTTTTGCAGATAAGAAAACTAAAACTTATAGAAATGGAGGGTTTTGGGGGCGCCTGGGTGGCTCAGTCATTAAGGATCTGCCTTCGGCTCAGGTCATGATCCCGGGGTCCTGGGACCGAGCCCTGCGTCAGGCTCCCTGCTCCGCGGGAAGCCTGCGTCTCCCACTCCCCCTGCTTGTGTCCCCTCTCTCGCTGTGTCTCTCTCTGTCAAATGAATAAATTTAAAAATCTTAAAAAAAAAAAAAAAGAAATGGAGGGTTTTTCGGCGCCTAGGTGGTTCAGTCGTTAAGCATCTGCCTTCGGATCAGATCATGATCCCAGGGTCCTGGGATCGAGCCCCGCATCAGGCTCCCTGCTCCGCGGGAAGCCTTCTTCTCCCTCTCCCACTCCCCCCTGCTTGTGTTCCCTCTCTCGCTGTGTCTCTCTGTCAAATAAATAAAATCTTAAAGAAAAAAAAAAAGAAATGGAGGGTTTTTTGGCGCCTAGGTGGTTCAGTCGTTAAGCATCTGCCTTCGGATCAGGTCATGATCCCAGGGTCCTGGGATCGAGCCCCGCATCAGGCTCCCTGCTCCGTGGGAAGCCTTCTTCTCCCTCTCCCACTCCCCCCTGCTTGTGTTCCCTCTCTCGCTGTGTCTGTCAAATAAATAAAATCTTAAAAAAAAAAAAAAAGAAATGGAGGGTTTTTGCCAAGGTCTCAGGGCCAGCAAGTGCTAGAGGTAGGATGTGAACCCAGGCAACCAGATTCCAGAGACTCCACTGGCTCTCATGGCCCCCTTACAACCAAACCCATGAGGTAGCAATTATTACTCTCTTTTTACAGCTAAGTAGAGTTGAAAAGGTGAAGTAACTCGCTCGAGTTAATACAGAACCAGAATTCCACCTCTCACCAAAACAAAGGCAGCCAGCAGAATCTTTGCCCACATTGAAAGTGCTTTGAAAAACCAAGGAAAACATGCACATCTAAACCTAATTTTGCTCAAAAACCTGAGTTTGGGGGTGCCTCGATGGCACAGTTGGTTAAGCTTCGGACTCTTGGTTTCTGCTCAGGTTGTGATCTCAGGGTCGTGGGATTGAGTCCCGAATCTGGCTCTGCACACTCAGCGGGGAATCTGCTTGAGATTCTCTCTCTCCCTCTCCCTCTGCCCCTCTCCCCCACTCTCTCTCTCTCTCAAATAAATAAATAAATCTTAAAAAAAAAAAAAAGCCTGAGTTTTTCCCCACTCCTAGGGTAAAATCAGTAGGTTTTTCCTTTGGCTGTCGGATCATGGGGATCTGGGAATAAAGGCTCACAGTTCCTCAGAGGGCTCTGCTGGATCACGATGACCATCTGATCTATGCTAGAAAAATGTGCAAAAATCTATGAAAAAATAATAGCAAATTTTTATATGGTGCTTACTATGTGTCAGGCCCTGTTCTAAGCAATTTATAAACATATTCACTATTTAATCCTCCAAACAATTTTATTAGGTAATAGAAGCGTGCTCTTGAAAGTTTAAGAAACAGCTCTTGAGGGAATGTTTGCCCATGTCCCTGGTTTAAATACTCTCACCACAGCCAATTTCAGGATACAAATGTGAGGTCATGGGCCTCAGAGTCGGGAAGAGATGTGCAGGGACACACCAACATATCACCGCCTTCAAAATCACTTTGCAAGAGAAGCCTTAGGCGACACGGTTAGGAGCTTCTCTTGCAAAAGTGTTGTGTCCTTCTGGCTAGCATGTCAGCCCGCAGCTTTGCTTTTGTGCTTCTCTCAAGAAACGCAGCCAGTGCATTTGATGGGAGACTCACAGAAGGGCTCTGGGTTTTAGCGCGGCTTCTTCCCAGGGCTTTGGGCAGGAGCTGAGGCCTCCGCCCGCCTCTGCAGCCCGGCTCTCGGGCTCCCGGGCCCTGCGATTGGCTGAAGACGCCTCACCCCGCTGCGCTGCACGTCCGGCGGGCTGGGCCTGGCCCTCCAGGCCCCACTGCGCCTGCGTTCAAACCGCACATCCATTATGGAAAGGAGGGTCCCTTAATGTAGCGCAAATTGTAGCTGGAACACAAGCAAATTGCCGGCTTTTACTAGCACATAAACTGAGCGGAACCTTTGAGATAGATCCGCATTACCCTAAACGGCATCCATAATTCATACCTGCAGCAGAAATGCTTCCCTCTCCGAGGGCTGGAGCCCATCTATTATTGATGGGCCCCTTAGAAGGCCACGACAGAGTGTTTCTCATGCTCCAGCCATCTGCCGGCGTGGTCAATTCCTCAGGCGGCGGCAGCACATTTATTCATCAGAATCAACTCCCAATTAGTTTCCTAGCAGGACCCGGGGGGGATTTATCTGAGGAATCAAAGTGAGTGCTTCTAGAACAGTACCCCCATCCCCACCCCTGTGATGCTAATCAATACATACAGAAGCAGCGAGCAGCAGGCGAGCATTCCTGTTCGCTCAGAAATGCTGCCACCTTTGGAAATCATGGGGAGCAAAATGGAAAAGCTATAGCTCTTCCCTCCCCGCAGAGGACTGGGATGGCCGGGGACTTCTTGCGGTCTGTGCAGAAGTCACCGGATTGCTGGAGCACAGACATCACCTGATGGAAAACACTTAGGAGGTGCCAATTCTTTCCTAGGCGCTTTGGGAAAGTCCTCAGAGAAACTCTGTGAGATGGGCATTTATTATAGTCCCTTTTTTATTCATGGGGAAACTGAGGTTAAGTAACTCACCCAAGGTCACACGGTTGTAAGAGGCAGTACCAAGATGTGAGCCCAGAAAATCTGATTCCAAAATTCAAGGGCTTAACCACTACTCCATGCTGCCACCTGGAGGGAGAGGAAAGGGAACCCACAACAAATCCCTAATGAAATGTGGACATTTAGCTACAGTAACTTGGACAGGTTGACAATAACCCCAACTGGCTGGTTAAGTAAATGCCAGGTTTTTTTTTTATGTTATTGCTATTCCATATTGTGATTTATTATTTTACAGAATGCCTAATTTTTAAATGACTAAATTAATGGCTATTAATAAACACAGGTAGTTTTAAAAGACTAAATCTTTTTATTTTTTTAAGATTTTATTTTTTTGAGAGAGAGAGTACGAGTGGGGGGAGGGGCAGAGGGAGAGGGAGAAGCGACTCCCCACTGAGCAGGGAGCCCAACTCGGGGCTCAATCCCAGGACCCTGGGATCATGACCTGAGCCAAAGACAGATGTTTAACCGACTGAGCCACCCAGGCATCCTTTAATTTTTTTTTTTTTAAGATTTACTTAATTTAGAGAGAGCGCACGCCGTGGGGAGGGGTAGAGGGAGAGGGAGAGAAACTTCAGCAGACTCCCAGTTCAGTGTGGATCCTGAAGCAGGGCTCCACCACATGACCCTAAGATCACAACCCCAACCAAAACCAAGAGTTGGATGCCCAACCCACTGTGCCACCCAGGCACCCCAAGACTAAATCTTTTTAAATGATGATTTGGGGGGATGGAGGATGAATCATGAAAGGGATACCAAGAATTTAAAAGGTTGAGATACACCGGGCAAAGATATAACCATTAGGGTTTAAAGCCCAAAGGAAGAATTCATTCATCAAGCACTTATGTCTGTTAAACATCTTCCCAGTACCAGGCCCTGTGCCTGGCACAGGGGATACAAGAACCAATAGGGCATAGATTCTAATGTCCCCAACAGACTAGACAGGTAGAGAGACAAATAACCAACTCCAACATGTGGCAGAATAACACTGGGCTGGATATAAATAAGCCTCCCCACAAGCACACCCCTTCTTTCCCACCCCAGGGGAGACCTGCACAGCACTTAATGAAGATGAAAGTTTCGATCACGTGGCACTTTGTCTGTTTGCTAGTCTGCTTCTGCCACAGGACTCTAAGTTCTATGAGGCAGGAATTGGGTCGTGTTCAGTTTTGTACCCACTGTTGCTTAGTACAGTGTCTGAACACAGCAGGTACTCAATGAATGTTTGCTGAATGGATCCATCAATAAATAAATGAATGAATGAAGTGTTAAAATGTAAGACCAGGGAATGAGAGCAGACTGACAGCTCCCGTAGGCAAGCCCGACTGCAGTCTAGAAAAACACTGAGCCCAGGACTGTTGCCCTAGGCTGGCTCTCACAAAATCTAAGTGGCATGTTGCATCGAGGAACCAGCTCCATTAAAGAGCTAGGGCTGGACAGGGCACTTATGTCCTTTCCCCCTGACTCCTGCACAAGGCTGGTTTCCACATCTTTCTGGATCCCACCCCTTCATTTATTTTCTACCCTGTTTCCCCTACCTTTAATGGGAGCCTCTTCAAGTTTTCTTCCTCGGTGCCAAAACAATAGCCCCAATCTCCTCAAAGTTAAAATAACGAAAGTGATACTTCTCTATAGCAACCACCCCTTCCCTCCTCCCAGAGCCAAGCATCTGGTCTACACTAAGAAACTTCACTTTCAGGCCTGGAGGGGGCGCCATTCACATCGTGCTAGGCGAGGAACCTGCATCTGGGAGCACAGCTCTACAGACCAGTCCACTCACTCCTCAATCTGCTGGTCTCTAGTTCCCAGCATGGCACTGAAACTGTTCTGAGTGTGGCTGGCGATGACACTGTCCTGCCAAGCCAAAGGGGCACTGTGAGTTGTGATCTTGGCTTCTCTGCAGAGGGGTAGCACAGCTGTCCCTTCCTTCCTTCTCCATCCTTGGCTTCCATGGTTCCACTCCCTCGGGTTTCCCTTCTCCCTCTTGGACTGCTCCTCAGTCTCCTCTACCTGTCCCTTAGTTCTTGGCTCTTTCATTTCCTTCCTTGCATTTCTCTAGATGGTCCTATCCAGGTGTTGGACTTTCACTACCTCTTCATCACCAAGAACTCACAGCCCTGCATTCTCTGCTGAGCTCCAGCCCAGCTGCTTCATTGGCCAGCTCTCTTCCTCATCTCCCAAATCCAAACTGTCAGCAACTCCTATGGATCTGACTTCTTAACTACTTCCTGAATCTACCTTCTTACTATCCCTACTGCAACTGCCTTAGTTCAGACCCTCACCTGGACTTCTTGCCTCCATTTTACCCTCCCTGTACATAACCCATCCAGCCGCCAGTGTGACTTTTCAGTAGAATGAGGTTCTCTTTAATACTTTAATACTCTCTTTAATACCTTCATCTCTTTAATACTTCCTCATCCTCACCCCCAGAGAGGACATCTTTCAACTGCATTAAATCAAAATACTGTATTTCATCCGACCTAAAACACTCTGATGCTGGCATTTTTGTTGTTGTTGTTTACAAGAAAATGTCAAAGGAAAGTTTCCACACAAGGTGGTTAACTTAACATCACTTGTAAATACACAGAGCAGGAGGGAAGGGGGGAGGGAGGAGGAAGAAAAGAAGGAAAGAAAAAAAGGATGAAAGCAAGAAGGCAAGGGACCAAGAAAATGTACTTCCAAGAGCCCATCTAAGGTAATTCTCTACGGACAAATTGGACCCACAATTGTGATGCCCTCCTCTGGACTCTGAGTATACCCATGATTGGCTCCAAGAAAGCCTGGTTCTTTCTGGTGATGGGCTGGATCCTTCCAGACACAGCGGATCATAAAGGCAGTTTTACAAAAGTAAATTCCATATCATTGTTAAACTCTTTAGAACTCTGTCAAAAGGCATAGATTCTAATGTCCCCAACAGACTAGACAGGTAGAGAGACAAATAACCAACTCCAACATGTGGCAGAATAACACCGGGCTGGATATAAATAAGCCTCCCCACAAGCACACCCCTTCTTTCCCACCCCAGGGTGGGAAAAGACTATCTCGCATGACTACAAGAAAATGTCCAAAATGTGAAACGGCATTATGAGGGTCAGGACTTAGAGAATGTTGAAAATATCCCAAGACCCCTACCACACTTCCCCACTTCTTACTGGCAGACAGCTTATAAAGAGCAGCTACTACTGCAGGTGGGTGCAAGGCAGTGAGTGAGATGCTGCCATGTTGATTGTGTCTGGCCCTGCCTGCCCAAGAGGCCAGCACCCCATCATTCCCCAATAAATCAGGAGGTCATTTTTCACTGAACTGAAACTCAATACTCCCATCGTTTTCTCCCCTAACCAGCCCCGAGATTGCTCTGTGCTCTTTATTACCTTTCAATGACTTAAGCCCCTGAACTGAATAACTTCATCAAGGTGTCAACCTAAACAGATTTTCCCCATAATGGCCCAACTCTCACAGGTTCTTAATGAAAAATATTGATTCTCAAGGATTAGTTGCAGATTTATGTGTTGGGATGCTGATCTCTTTGTCACCTAGCACCTTATCAGTGGATGAAAGGACGTAGTTCCCCTTCATGGTTTTAAAAAAGCAATCACTGGCTATGTCAAGGGGCAGCTTAGGTCCAGAAAAACAAAATTCTGCGCCTGCATCCCATGGAATACTTAACAGATGGGGGGGGGCGGGGGCGCCAAGACACCTGTCTTCCCTCATTAGCATCTTCACTGGTTGGGCTCTTGGGGAACCAGGCACCAAGAAGCTGGAAGCAAAGGTGACAAGCAGCCCTCCTGGTAGGACTGATCCCAGGGACACAGTCTGGAGAAAAGCATGCTGTGTACACCCTGTCTGGGGCTGAAGACACCAATTGGAAGGAATTCAGCAGCTGCTGTCTCAAAGTGGCATTCAATCAACACCAGCCTAAGGTTGGCTCTGCCAACTCACTCTGTTAAATGTGGTTCTCGGGGTGAGAAGCTGAGACTCTGGCACCTAAAACCTCAACAAGCTGCACAGCAGAATCTCTCCCATCACTCAGAGGTGGCTGGAATGGAATACGATTCATTCGTTACTTGGTAAATAAATATCTACTGATGGTCTACTATGGGCTAGGTACAGTGCCAGGCATTGAGGACACCACAGTCAGCAAAATCAGATATGGGTTCCCACACTCATGAAAAAGGCAGACAAACAAGAAAACTATCACAAATAAATGTAGAATTGCAGCTGTGACAAGATGCTGGGGGTGGGGACAGAAGCCTATAAGGGGATTTAGCTGGTGAGAGAGGTCGAGAGAGATTTCTGAGGAAATGATGGTCAAGGTAACACCTGAGGATGAGGAGTCCGTTGGAAAAACAGGGAGGGTGGCGGACATTCAGGCACAGGAAGTAGTATGTGCAAAAGCCCTGATTTGGAGAGAGCCCAGCACTGGCCGGAGTGCAGAGAAGTGGGGAGCATGGCCTGAGAAGGCTCTGGACAGGCAGGCAGAGGCCAGACTGTGGAGTTGAGCCCCTATTCTAAAAACAACAGGAAGCCACCAAAGGATTTTAAGCAGGAGGGTGACCTGATCAGATCCACACCTTGCAAAGACCACTGTGGCTTCTCTGTGAAGAGTGGGTGGAAGCAGAAGGTAGGCTTAGGGAGACAGTGGTGGTCTGGGTGGGAGATGAAGCCATGATGCTGCCAGAGCCAGAGAGACATGGACAGAATCCAAGAATATTTTGGAGGAAAAATCAACAAGTACTGGTGCTGAAGTGAATGTGAGGCCGGGATAGGCTGAGGCAAAGGAGGGGACAAGGATGACTCTCAGACTTCTTGTCTGAGCCTCTCCTTCTCTGAATTGATGACCTCCTCAGTTTGGGCCATCAAGGGTTCTCTAACCCTGAGGAGTCCCTAGAGCAAGGCTGGCAAAGATCTTCTGTGAAGGGACAGAGAGAAAACATGTCAGGCTTTGAAAGTCTCTGTTACCTTGCTCTGCTGTTATAACGGAAAAGCAGCCACGACAACAGGTAAACAAATGGGTGTGGCTGTGTTCCAATAAAACTTTATTTACAAAACAAGTGGCCAACCATTCTGGCTGTAGTTTCTGGACCCCTACCCTAGAGAACCTGGAGGAATGTGAAAACTAGCCTGAACTCCTGGATTCCCCAGTCCCAAAGAGCTGGAGTATTCCAGTGAACTGGGGTGTTCATTCCCAGGCCTACAAGCCTTGGACCTCCCCAAGGAAATGAAGTAGCGCACTGAGGACTCTGAGGACCCCAGAGCCCCACAAAAGACATGCAGAAAGGGTCACTGGGAGACTCCCAGAGCTGGAACTGGGCTGATAAAATAGATGTCTAGCTTCTCCCAGCATTCTCGGAGACCCCAACACCTTCCAGAAAGGAAACCCAGGACAAGTCCTTCCTATACATCTTCATCTGTACTTGAAACAGAACTTTAGAAGAACACAAAAGGGCACCCAGGAAACTAGTAAGTGCTCATCTGTAGGCCTGGGAGTGGAAATGAGACTTTGACATGTATACCTTTTATATCGTTTTGATTTCTGAACCATAGCAATATACTACTTAAGTATTATCTACTCAAAACAGTAAATAAATTTCTTCATAAAACACACTGTTTCTATATGTACAGAAATGTATCTAGTTGCCGACCATCAGATTTTAACTATGAAAAAGACCCATATTTATCCCTAAAGTCACTAGCTAAAATTAGGCATGGGGCAGGTTTTCCTGTTGCACTGCACTTGGAACCATGGAGTTGGCTGTGAAAAATTAACAAAAGCACCCTTTTCTGGTTTCTCAGGTCTGCTCCCCAGTTAGTAGAAGTCTACTTCCAGTTTCTCCTCTATGTTTTTAACAACTCCCCATCTCCAGGTATCAGCCCCCACTTTTACTGGAGGAACCTCCCCTCCCGCGTTGGAGACTCTCTGGTAGGACTGTCAATCAAGAGGTTCTGCCCGCCTCGGTGCTGGTCATGTAACCAGCCTAGGCCAATCAGATTCCCTCTTCCCGCACGGGGTCTGGAGGAGATCCCCCCCAGAGAAGGAAAAACCGTTAAAGTGCCTTGAAGAGTTTTCTGTTAGTTCCTGTTGCCTAGATCTTTGGAGCAGCTCTTTCTAAAGGTATGGTTATTTGACCTTTGTTTCCATTTTTTTTTTTTAAGATTTTATTTATTTATTTGAGAGAGAGCACATGAGAGGGGGGAGGGTCGGAGGGAGAGGCAGACTCCCTGCCGAGCAGGGAGCCCAATGCGGGACTCGATCCCGGGACTCCAGGATCATGACCTGAGCCGAAGGCAGTCGCTTAACCAACTGAGCCACCCAGGCGCCCCTTTGTTTCCATTTTAACTGTTTTGTTTTATTTGACTAAATTGGCCAATATCCATGTTTGTGAGTTGATACTGAAGAAGTGATCCTGCTTAACTATTTCCAGTGTGTCCCTGTGGCTTACAATGAAAGGGCAGACAGGATGTACAAATCTCTGGCTCAGGACACCCCCTCTCTCCCCTTCCTCACCAGACACCCTCTGCTTCAGCCCACTACAATTTCTGCCTTTTCTCCAAAATGCATGAACTATACCTCTGTGCTCTATTCCCGCTTTGGCACCTAAAAAAATTCCTACTGATCATTTGAGGCAGCAGATTGGGGCAGATCAGAGTGCCAGTCCTGGTGCCAGTCTAGCAGCCAGGGCTTGCTTTTTGAAAAGCCCTGCGCTCCAAATATGAAACTGACCAGGCTCTTTTCCCTTGAGAAACATGACAGAATCTACCACAAGTCTAGAACTCCCTGAGCCCATTTCAGAGATGAGATGATAGTGTTGTGGTTATGACAGCACTGAATTCAAGTGTTTCTGCCAGTTGGCCTTGGGCAACGCGCTTCCTCCTTCTAGGTCTCAGTTTTCTCGTCTGTAAAATAAGTATATGAATTCTGCCTTCATCCTAGAAAGGGCTTATTTATATATTTAACAAACACACCCTACCAGACATTGTTCTAAATGCTTTACATATATTGATTCATGTAATACTCATAACAACACCATAAGGCAGATACTATTATTATCCCCATTTTGCAGATGAGGAAACTGAGGCACAGACAGTGTGACAACTGTAACTTAGTTGTCCACAGTTACAGAGCTGGTATGGGGACGAAATGAAAGACTGCATGGAAAGTACTTAGCACAGGGCCCAGGAGATAATACATGTTTCATAAAATGCTGGTTGTATGGACTGAATTGTGTGTCTCCAAAATTCGTATGTTGAAGCCTTCACCCTCAATGTGACTGTATTTGGAGATAGGGCCTTTAAAGGGGTAACTAAGATTAAATGTAGGCGTAAGGGTGGGGCCCTAATCCAATACTGGTGTCCTATAAGAAGAAGGAGACACATGGGATGCACACACACAGAGAAAAGGCCATATAAGGTCACAGCAAGAAGACAACCATCTGCAACCCAAGGAGAGAGACCTCTGGAGAAACCAAACCTGCCAGCACCTCAATCTTGGGCTTCCGGCCCCCAGAACTGTGAAAGGTACATTTCTGTTGTTTAGCCACCCAGTGTGTGGGATTTTGTTATGGGAGCCTGGCGCACTAATACACTACTGAAGAAGAACCCACCTTGTGGTGGAAATCCCAGCTGTTTTTCAAATGCTCCTTGGCCTCCCACCAGGACATATTCTGCTTCAGGAACTCCCTGCCCCATTCAGGATAAAGTCAGTCATCCTTGGCAAGATCTATAGAGCCCTCCAAAATACTCTGCAAGTTCATCTTCTATCACCCATCCAGTCCCACCCTCAGTTCAACCATAATGAATTTCACACTTCCCTAAACATGCCAGGGCTTTGTACGTACCATTTCCACCTCTCATGTCCTCCTCTCGTGCCTTCACCCATCCCACTTCCCTGATGAGTTCCTATGCATCCTGCAAGACCCAGCCCCAGTATTTCTTCTCAGGTTTTCGTGGAACTTCCTGGGCGGAACTGGGTACTTCCTTCTCTGTGCCACTGCCGTACCCTGCACATGGTTCTGTTGGATGACACTGCTGCTACCTGACCTAGTGTCCCTCCCCACCACCACCATCCTCATCACTGTCACCATCTCTAACATCTGTTGATGTGCTGGGTGCGAGGTACTGTGCTTAGCTTAATGCATAATCTTCCTTAAATCCTCACGGTGATTTTGGGAACTGGGCTTGTCAGCATACTTTAGTTGCAAGGAACAGAAACTGACTATAGGTAATTTAAGCCACAGGGAAATTCCTGTAAGGAAATGGGGACCAGACCTTCTAAAGTAGCCTCTAGACTGTAGCCAAGCCTGGGAGCAGACAAGGACCAAAGCACCTCTAGAAGCTAGAAAAAAAGAAGCACAGAACGCCTGGCTGGCTGGTCAGAAGAGTGTGTGGCTCTTGATCTGGGGATGGTGAGTTCGAGCCCTACACTGGATATAGAGATTACAAAAAAAATGAAGACAGAGGAGGAGGAGGAGGAGAAGAACCAAAATAGAATAGCCTGTTTATTTATTTATTTATTTGAGAGAGAGAGAGAGCATGAGGGGGGGGAGAGCCAGAGGGAGAAGCAGACTCCTCGCTGAGCAAGGAGCCCGATGCGGGACTCGATCCCGGGACTCCAGGATCATGACCTGAGCCAAAGGCAGTCGCTTAACCAACTGAGCCACCCAGGCGCCCAGAATAGCCTGTTTAAAAGCCAGGGTTCAAGGGGCGCCTGGGTGGCTCAGTCACTGAGCATCTGCCTTCGGCTCGGGTCGTGATCCCAGGGTCCGGGGATCAGGCCCCGTGTCAGGCTCTCTGCTCGGCAGGAGGCCTGCTTCTCCCTCTCCCACTCCCCCCTGCTTGTGTTCCCTCTCTCGCTGTGTCTCTGTCAAATAAATAAATAAAATCTTAAAAAAAAAAAAGCCAGGGTTCTAGAACCAGACTCCCTGGGTTCAAATCCTGTTCATGCTACTCACTAGCTTTGAGGTTGCACAAATTACTTGGGCTGTGAATGCCTTGGTTTTCCCATCTGTGAAATGGGGATAATAGTATATGTCTGACAGTTTTACTGTAAGTATTAAATAAGTGTATGTAATTAAAGTGTTTACTACAGTGCTGAGTACAGACTACCCAATGGTCTATGGGTGTTAACTGTTATAATTGAGAGTCTTATAGAATGAGTTGGTTAGGAGACCACCTTTGTAATTTAATCAAACTTCTTCCATTATCTGTCACCTTGTCTCACTGCTCAGGATTCGAATCCTAGGTAGAAAGCATCAAGAGTAGCCCAGCTTGGTTCCTGCACCCACTCCCCGTCTAGGAGAGGATGAGGTCTGAGGTCTCCAGTTACTGTCCCATGAGCCTGCAGCAAGTGGTAGGAAGGTTATTCCTCAAAAGTAAGAGAGTCTAGAATTTAACCCACATACAAATAATTTTCAACAAGGGGCCAAGGTAATTCAATGAGGAAAGGGTAATCTTCCAACAAATGGTGCAAACACAATTGGATATCCTTATGTTAAAAAATGAACCTAGACCTTTAACTTACACCACACGCCAAAAATTAACTGGAAATGGCTCATAATCCAAATATAAGAGCTAAAACTTCTAGAAGAAAACATAACAGGAAACTTTTATGACCTTGGTCTAGGCAAACATTTCTTAGTATTGACATTAAAAGTACAATCCATAAAAGAAGATGTTGACAAATTGGACTTTATCCAAATTTCAAACTTTTGCTCTTTAAAAGACAGTGTTAAGGGGGCACCTGGGTGGCTCAGTCGTTGGGCGTCTGCCTTAGGCTCAGGTCACGGTCCCAGGGTCCTGGGATCGAGCCCCGCATTGGGCTCCCTGCTACACAGGAGGCCTGCTTCTCCCTCTCCCACTCCCCCTGCTTGTGTTCCCTCTCTCGCTGTGTCTCTCTCTGTCAAATAAATAAATAAAACCTTAAAAATAAATAAATAAATAAAGACAGTGCTAAGTAAAATGAAAAGACAAGCCACAGAATGGAAGAAAACATTTGCCAAACACATATCTGACAAAGGACTTGTATCCAAAATAATTAATGGTTACAATTCCTTAATAAGGAGACAGACAACCCAATTTTTTAATGGGCAAAATGTCTGAATGAACACTTCCCCAAAGAAGATACACCAATAGGTAAACAGTGTGTGACAAGGTGCGCACACCATTAGCCATCACAGAAATGCAAATTGAGACCACAGTGAGATGCCACAACATATTTAGAAGGGCTAAATAAAAAAGATGGGTAAATCAAGGGTTAGGACAGAGAGTAACTACAATCCTCATGCTCATGGTGGGAATGTAAAATGGTACAGCCACTTTGGAAATGATCTGGTAGTTTCTTTAAAAATTACTTAGTGTAGGGCGCCTGGGTGGCTCAGTCAGTTAAGCGTCTGCCTTCAGCTCAGGTCATGATCCCAGGGTCCTGGGATCGAGCCCCGCATCGGGCTCCTTGCTTAGCGAGGAGCCTGCTTCTCCCTCTCCCACTCCCCCTGCCCGTGTTCCTGCTCTCGCTGTCTCTCTGTCAAATAAATAAATACTTAAAAAAAAATAAAATAAAATAAAATAATAAAAAAATAAAAATTACTTAGTGTACAACCCAGCAATTTCTCTCCTAAATACCTACTCAAGAGAAGTGAAAATATGTGTCCAGACAAAGACATGTATGCAATTGTGTATAGCAATTCGTAACAGCCCAAAACTGGACAATCCAAGTATCCATCAGTTGGTGAGTGGGTAAAATGAAGTTTATATCCATGCCAACAATAAAAGGGGACTCTGGATATATGCAACAACATAGATCTCAAAAACACTATGCTAAGTGAAAGAAGCCAGCCACAGAAGACTACCTGTTGTATGATTCAAGTTACAGGAGATTTCTAGAAAAGACGAACTGTAGAGATAGAAACACATTGGTGGTCTCCTAGAGCTGGCGGTGGGAGTAGGCATCAACCATAAATGGGAATGAGGGGACCTTGGGGAGTGATGGAAGTATTCTAAAACTGGATTGTGGAGGTAATTGCACAATTATATAAATTTGCTAAAAACTCATCAAACTGTACATTTAAAATGGGTGAATTTTAATGCATGTAAATTGTGCCTCAGTAAAGCTTTTAAAAATAAGTGATAAACTATGAAATAACAAAAAAAAAGAAAGAACAGGAAACCAATGCTGTTAGCTGGATTGGAGAGAAGAACCCAAACACATATTATCCCATTTTATGCACTAGGACAGTGAGAAACAGTGACGTGCCCAATGTCACACAGCTAGTAAGTGACAGAACCCAGATGCAAACCTCAACTCTTTGGCCCCAAAACCATGCTGCTGACCCCTCCACTAAGCGAACTTTCTTCCCTGTTGTGCGACCTGCCTCCAGTCAGCACCAC
The DNA here is from genome assembly GCF_002201575.2 of Neomonachus schauinslandi. Lineage (NCBI taxonomy): Eukaryota > Metazoa > Chordata > Mammalia > Carnivora > Phocidae > Neomonachus > Neomonachus schauinslandi. The sequence goes on along the minus strand of NC_058407.1, from coordinate 154,353,996 downwards.
TGCGGACGGAGCCATCATGAGGACTCTGCTCACATCGCAACGTGACCAGAATGCTCATCTGAATGACATGTAAGCAAGAGACATGCGGAGGCCTGATGTCCTTGGACGGTTCATTTAAGTTGCAGTTGTTACTCTTCTTTGAGCGGGGTGTGCTCCGGTTCATTTGGTGCTTTTTGTATATTGCTCATCTGGCAGAGAATTACTACTCTACTCTACAAGTTCCCACAGATGGCTTTATTTTCCATTGCTATTAAATTGGTTTTGAACAAGACATAATTCTTCAAGTGCCTAGTGAGCTCTCTGGGTTTGCTCAGGCAAGATTCCATAAAAATGTAAATAATCGGAACACTTCTGGGATTATTTATCACAACTGACTTGTGGCTGTAAATTTATGTATTAATTTCAGCTATAAGCTACAGTGGGGAAAAGATGAACAGTTGAAAACAGACCCACCCACCTAACATCCTCTCTATGTCCCCATTTTCCCTTAGCTTCCAAGGAACATACTGTACAATGGCCCACAGATCTGGGTCTGAAAAACACTGGACAGCATCAGAAAGAAATTAGGTGGCAAGCAGGAAAAAAAATCATCCCTCAGCAAGCTATAGACTGGTCTCTTAGCACTCCCCCGGCTCCTGGAACTCCAGCCACACCAGCGTTCTTTTACTTCCTCCTGCGGATTCCTGCCTCAGGACCCTTGCACGTGTGCTCCCTTGGCTTACAACGTTCTTTCCTCCCTTTTTTTGTCTGAATAAACTGTACTCACCCTTTAGCTCTTGGCTCAGCATCACAAAAAGCCTTCCAGGTCTACTCTGGTGGTAGCATGCCTTCTCATCCACAGCACTACACACAACTCTAATTCCTCATTGTTGTGGGCTTTTTAAAACTTAATGTCCATCTCCCCTACTCAACTTTAAACTTCATGAGGGCTGGGCCCATGTCCTTTGTCACCTGCATCCCCAGAGCCTGGCACAGAGTATGTGTTGAATGAATTGATGGCTCCACTCGAGAGCAGAAGAACATAGCTGGGCTTCCGGGGCTCTACCCATACACACTCAGGGCCTTCGTCACTGTCTGCACACAAGCACAGGTGTGCAGCTCCAGATGTGCCTTCACTCAGCCAGCACCTGTACTTCCTGGTCAGAGCACTGCTCTCACTTTGCCTGGGCGTGCCGAAAGCCTGAAGGGGCTAGGAATTTCCACTCCCGTTAGGGACTTCCCTTGAGCCCATAACCGGTTAGTGACAGGACACGTCTCGTGTCTGTGGGACAACCGTCAGGTGTGACCCGTCCTGTCTCTGGAGCTCCCCTGTGGGACTGAGCCATGCTGGCCCTCCACGGGACCCTGCTTGACGATACCACACTCTTCTTGCCTCTTCTGGTCCCCATTCCGCGTCTCCACTTCTCTACCAGCATTCCCTGAGAACTCCTAATAAATCACTTTACACAAATCCTCATCGCAGGGCTGCTTCTGGGGAGCCCAACCTAAAACCAAGCGCCTGCTGCTGGAAAGGTTTCTCACTGAGCTGTGATTAACATCATAAATTTTAGTGCAAGAAAGCACTCCAGTCAGACCATTTGCTGATTCAGACAAGGATAGGTCCTGCCAGTAACTCTCTAACTGGCAAGAATCATGTCTATAAAGAGAGAGCACTGGGGCGCCTGGGTGGCTCAGTCGTTAAGTGTCTGCCTTCGGCTCAGGTCATGATCCCAGGGTCCTGGGATCGAGCCCCGCATCGGGCTCCCTACTCGGCGGGAAGCCTGCTTCTCCCTCTCCCACTACCCCCGCTGTGTTCCTGCTCTTGCTGTGTCTCTCTCTGTCAAATAAATAAATAAAATCTTTAAAAAAAAAAAAAAAAAAGAGCACTAAAACCCTCCACTTTCCAATTTTCACAGACATGACCCAGTGCCCCACTAAAAAGGAGTCAGGAGGCTATGCCCCTGGCCTCCCAATCAAACTGGACATGGAAGCCTGCTGGCAAGACTGTCTTGAGGGTGAGCCAAGATCATCTCTACCTGCTCCTTCTCCAGGATTTCAGCTCAGGCCAGGCCAGGGCAGGACCGCGCTTATGGGTGGGGAGAAGGGGGCCCATCTGGCTAGAGGATCTTAGGGGGAGAAGATGCAGGCTGTTAAGGTCTGTGCATACACAATCAAAAGAGGTTTAATAATGGGGCATACTTATTGAGGAATCTGCAATAAGGCAAAGTCACACGGTGTTATGAGAGTAAAGATCAGGGGAAACCTACATAGATGGGATTGGCTGAAAGGCCTCTCTGAGGAGATCCGTTAAATTCAGCACTAGAGAGTTAGCTACATCGGGAAATACACTGGCCCCCACAAAAGTTGTCCATGTCCTGATCCCCAGAGCCTAAGAATCTGTTACCTTCCATGGCAGAAGGCACTTTGCAGATGTGACCGAGTGTAGAACTGTAAAGTAGGGAGATTATCCTGGATTAGACCGCAGGGCCCACTCTCATCGCAACGGTCCTCATGAGGGAAAAAAGGAGCAAGGGAAGCAGAGGTCTGAGTGATGTGGCCAGGAGCCAAGGCATCCAAGCAGCCTGTACTCTGGAAAAGGCAAAGAAATGGATTCTCTCTCTAGAGCCTCCGGAAGGAATACACCTTAATTTCAACCCACTGAGACCCACCTGAGACTTGTGACCTCCAAAACTATTAGATAAGAAACATGTGGGGTTAGTTGTTGTTGTTGTTTAGGGAAGGTTTTGGTTTTCATTTTGTTTTGTTTCTTGTCAGACAGAGAGAGAGTGCCCACAAGCAGGGGGAGGGGAAGGGGCAGAGGGAGAAGCAGGCTCCCCGCTGAGCAAGGAGCCTGATACGGGACTTGATCCCACATGACCCAAGCCAAAGGCAGACGCTTAACCGACTGAGCCACCCAGGCGTCCCGAAATGTGTATTACTTCAGGCCACAAAGTTTGTGGTCATTTGTCATAGCAGCCGGAGGAAATGAATTTGAGCATCGTCACACAGGGAACGGCTGTATACGAAGTTCCGAGGCAGGGGGCCTTCTAGTGTTATTAAGAAATATGAGGGTGACCAGTGTGGCTGGTACTTAGTGGGCCAGCCCCTACGACAAGGTGAGGTAAACAGGGGCCAGATCATGTGGGGCCTTGACAGACCACTGTAAGAAGTTTGGATTTTATTTGAAGATTGGTGGGAAGCCATTAAAATTTTTGATCCAATCTAATCAGCAATTTTCCAAGATCACTGTGGCTGCTGAATGGTGAAACGGGGCGGGGGGGGGGGGGGGGGGGAAGGCCTTCATGAGGAGCAGTAAGAGAAGCACGAAGACCAGGAAGCTGCTCCAGTCACCACAGAGTGAGACAGTGACAGTCTTCATCAGGGCAGTGGGGAATGCAGAGGGAGAAGGCTGCAAGACAGATTTCAGACACTGATTATTGGTTCTGAAAAAAATCAAATAATTGGGACATCTTAATGCCAGAGGCCCTGCCATCAAGTAAGAGCCAGCTTTTCCGAGACCACATGTTGGCTCCTGACAGTGACAAAATGGCATCAGCACAGAAGCGGCCCCAGAGCAGGGACTTGGGGATGTTCCAGTAGAGCAGAGAGGAGTAGAAGGAAAATGTGTGTTCCTTCCTAAATGTCCAGCAACAAATGACTGCCTAGTGAGAAAGAAATTCAGCCAAAGTGCAGAAGGATGGTCTGGCCATGCTGTGGACCCTTGAGAAGTCAGATGTGATTTATGGAGACAGTGACTTATTCTCCTAAACAACTGTAAAGTCGTGACCTGTCTGAGTTCCATGAAAACCTCCAGTTCAACTTCCAATTTGAAGTTACAAAAATAAGCACAGATCCTTCAGGAATTCAGATTTGATGTGAAGTATATCCAAAGACCTGCCAACAGATGTTACAGCATCTTGGAAATGTTAAAGACTCGTGCCTGCTGACAGAAGTGTTAAGTAGAATCAGTGTTCTGATTTTTTTTTAAAGATTTTATTTATTTTAGAGAGAGAGAGAGACCTAGCGTGAGTGGGGGGGAGAGGCGGAAGGAGAGAGAGAACCTGAAGCAAACTCTGTGCTGTCCAAGGAGCCCAGTGCAGGGCTCGATCCCAGGACCCTGAGATCATGACCTGAGCCGAAACCAAGAGACAGATGCTTAACTAACTGAGCCACCCAGGTGCCCCTGTTTTTTTTTTAAGCCAGGACGAGGGGATGGTACTTGTCCTAGTGTGACCTTCCTGAGTCTCTTCTGTTCCTCACAAGAAACAATAGTTATAATGACGCTAACAACAAACCAACAATAAAGCTCACATTTCTTGAGCACTTACTGTATACAACAATCCTATAGACCTATTATTACCCTGGTCTTAGATAGGAAACTGAATCTCATGAATTAAAATAATTTACCAACGTCATACAAGGAAGGAGTGGAGATGGGTCTAACTACAAAAGCAAGTTCCAAACCACAGATCTGCAAACTCTGGCCTGAGGGCAAAATCCCATCTGCCACTTGTTTCTGTAAATAAAGTTTTATTGGAACATACCCATACCCATTTATTTACCTACTGCGTATGGCTGCTTTCACACTCAAGGACAGAGCTGGGTAGTTGCAACAGAGACCATATGGCCCACAGAGCCTAAAATATTCACGTGGCCCTTTACAAAAATAGTTTGCCAATTCCTGTTCTAGATCATACATGACACCGGAATGTTACCTCATAATGCATTCTCCTACTCTTCATGACACTTCCACAAGTTAGAGCCTATTCCAGAGCACAGAATAAGAGACCCAGGATCCTTCCACTTCCCAGATGCCTCCCACTCCCATAGTTAGCCTGGGAAGACCCCTGGCAACCTTCCTCTTTGGCCTGCTCTGTGTTGAGAGGGTGGGGTGAGGGCTGCATTACTGCAAGCAGGAACCCTGGTGCCTTGTGCCTCCAAGACCAGTTCCACACATGAGAGAATGAGCCAGAGTACTCACTGGGGGACCACCCACTCCAGACATGTTTTTTTGAGAAGCATGACTGCTATTTATGAGACCATTTACTTTTCTAGCCAACCATAAAGTCCTGACCTGTGTGAGTTCTATCAAACACCCCAAGCATGATTTCTATTACATGAGGGTTTTCTGTTGGGGGCTGGGGGGGTACCTCCTAGAAAGTCTACTCTGCCGGAGGGAGGGGCAATGAGGATGGAAGGGCAAGGGTGTTTCTCACCATCTTGTAGCCCTTCCCCAAAGCCAGCGGGAAAAGATGCAAAGGGAAGATGAGGGTCAGAGTCAGGCACGGTCCCTCCTCCCACTGGCTGACAACTATACCCACAATCCTTCCTAACCTTACTCACCCGACCTGGTTCCTTTACTCCAGCTTCCACTCCTCTTCAATTTTTAAAAGATTATCTTTGCATCATTTCTTTTCCATTTACCATCTTTGCTGACTGTTAAAGGGATACATGGCTAAGAATCTGTTCCATCTCCCTGGTTCTGAATTCTTGCGCCGTGCCACCCCGTAGGAGTTGTTAGAGCTTTGTAGTACATTATCGTATCTGGTGTTTCAAGTCCCTTGTCAGGAATCCTCACTGGACCACAGAATTATTTTATTAAGGTAGTAAACAGTGGAAATTCCATGTGTTATTCTGTAAACTAATTTTGGAAGAATTTAAATCTCTAAATTTCTTTAGGCTCCTATTCAGGCAATTGATACATCTATTTATCTAAACCATCTGCATTGCTCAGTACATTTTATTTTTATTTATATTTATTTTTTTTTTTGAGAGAGAGAGAGAGCACACGCACACAATGCATGCACCAGTGGGGGAGGAGCAGAGGGAGAGGGAGAGAGACAATCGATGCAGAGATCGATCTTAGGACCCTGAGACCATGACCTGGGCCTAAATCAAGAAGTCGGCTGCTTAACTGACTGAGCCATCCAGGCGCCCCTCAGTAAATTTTTATAGTTTTCTTCATGCACTTCTCTTACAGTCTGGTTATTTTTTATTGATACTGCAAATGAGACATTTAATAATAGCTGTCTTACTGGTTAATGATTTTTAAATGTCTGAGATCCAATCATGTTCCTGAACCATCCTACTGACACCATTCTAGTTCTCCTGATATATCACTTATGAATGATACATTGGTCTCATTCTTTCTCATAGTCGTACCTCTTACCTCTGTAATGCCATATAGTCATTGATCAAAGACTTCCCAACACAGTTACATGGTATCAGTGAAGGTGAGTGTATTGGTCTGCTCAGGCTGCCATAACAAAGTACTACAGACTGGGTGGGTCAAACAACAGAAATTTATTTTCTCATAATTCTGGAAGCTAGAAGTCCAAGATCAAGGTGGCAGTAGGGTTGGTTTCTTCCTAGAGCCATTAGAGAAGGATCTGTTCCAGGCCTTTTTCCTTGGCTTACAGACGGTTGCCTTCCCCCAGTGTCTTTACAAGGACATTCCTCTGTGCCCATCTATGTCCTTATTTCCTCTTCTCACAAGGACATCGGTCACACTGGATGAGGGTCCTTCCTAGCGACTGCATGTTCACTTAATTACCTCTCTAAAGACTATCTCTCCAAATACAGTCCCATTCTGAGGTTCTGGGGGTCAGGACCTCACCATATGGATTTTGGGGCCAGGGCAACACAATTCAGACCCTAACAATAAGCATCATTATCTCTAATGAAAACGCATCTCATATTTCCTCAGCAAGTCTGATGGGTACCTTGTTCAAAAGAGATAATTTTATCACGCTTCTAGTCATCAAGTTCCAAAGAACTTTTTATAAAAATCAATCTCAAGTTCTACTGAATGCCTTTTTTTGGTATCTACTGACATATCATATGAGGTTTTGTTTTTTTTTTTTTACCTACTTCTCCAGTGTAATATATTAATACATTCCTTGTTATTAAATGGTCCTGGATCAACAGAATATAAAAATAAATCCTACAAATCAATAGGAAAAGGATTTTTTTAATCTAGTATAAATTAGACAACAGATACAAAGAATTCAGAGAAAAGGAAACACTCTTGATCACTGAACGTTCAGGGAGACACAAATTAAAAACAGAAATAAACCCATCCCACACAAGAATTAACAAGGCTGTGGGAGACAGAACTCTCACACCCAGCAGATAGGAGAGTAAACTACAACCTTATTCACATGAGGGGAAAAGTATGCAATGTTTGTGGTAGCACTGTTTATAATAGCCACAAAAATAAGGGAAACCACCTAAATGTCCACGTGTAGAAAATAAAGGATAAACAAAATATCGTGCATTTGTATAATGAAAGAGCTAGATCTACTTGTGTCAACATGGGTAAATCTTGCGAATATAATGCCAAGAGGAAAAAAAAAAAAGCAAGTTCCAGAGGGACACATTTAGAATAAAGCCAGTTATGAAATTTTAAGGACATACAAACTAATATGTAGCTGAATATTTATGGACACATAAAAATTGTAGGGATACAAAACGTAGATTAGAAGGCTAAATACCAACTTCAAAATAGTTGTTTTTGCAAGGGTGGGGGATGGAAGAAGGGAAGGAGGGGACAGAATGAAATCCAGGAGGGGTGCAAAAAAGGTGCTTCAACTAATCTATGAGATTTTCTTTTATTTCTTTTTTAATAAAATTGATCTGAAAAACAAAAGTCTTTGCATTCTGCGGCTAAATCCTACTTGGTCATGGTGAATGATTCTATTAATATATTATTGAATTCTGCTTGCTATTATTTTATTTATAGTTTTTCATCTAGTGCCTCGGTCTTCTGTTCTCCCCACCCCCACCACCAAATTCTTCAAGATTGGATTTCAGGGTTGTTCCATCCTCATAAAATGAATTAGAGGGTTTTTCATGCTTTTCTATAATCTGGAACCGTTAGTCAAGTATACGAAAAAATCTGCTACTGGAAAATTTGGGGGAAAAAAACACATTAGAAAAATCTCTTTTCAAGGAGGCTATTTTAGAGCTCCCATTTAGTAACACTTTAACTTTTTAATTTTTATATGATTATTTTTCTTTTCACACATTACTTTTTCATGAGTCCATTTCTGTTGTTGAGATGGCACAAAAAATCTGCATCGTTAGATTTTTTTCATTTCTTTACAAAGACTTGTGCATAGTAATATCTTGGTTTTAATCTCCCACATGCCTTTTTGAGTTCCTCATTTATAATTTTATTTTGTTTTTCCTCCCTTCAGTCAATATGCCAGAGGTTTATCTGCATTATTGGTTTTCTTCCAAGAAGCATTTCTTGGATGCATTTATTATATCTTGAGCTTTTGTTTTTGAATCCATGGATTTCTGCTTTGTTCTTGAAAAGATTTATTATTTTTTTACTTCCTGAAAATTTTTTTTCTAATTTTCATAGTTCTTGATTTTAAAGCTAACTTCATTCATTTTTATTTTCAACAATAAAAAGCAATTTAAGGGCTTTGGCTATATCCTGTAAGTTTTCATATGTATGAGTCACATTCTCATTATTCTCTAAGTGGGCTTTGATTATATATTTTATTTTTCCTTTGACTCAATAATTACTTGGGAGATTGTTCTTTTTTCTTTATTTCCACACAGCAACACCTGTTCAGTACAAATGTGAAAAACACAAAGTACAAGAGCAAGGTCAATGATGTGCCTACCACAGTGTCCCAACATTCCATAAACACTTGCTCGATAGATGCACTGACTGATCATGACACAAACATAAAGCCTGGTAACCCTGAAAAATAACATCAACTCCCTAGTTATGTCCCAAAAGTCGAAATAATAACAAAACGAAAAGGAAAATAAGCAGAGTAGACATCCTCTGCCCTTTAGCCCATCACACAATTTGAATATTAGGTTCCACAGATGGTCCACAGATAACCCACAACAGGAGCGTCACACAACCAAATGAAGCCACCTAATGAACGGCAAAGACCTTTTGGCGACCAGGGCCTGACCTCACCCTCTCTCCATCTGCAATAACATGCATGCCCCCATATGCACCTAATGTGTCCATTCTGCAGATGTTTTAAGGTCCATCATAACCAGGGTCAATGGAGGATACCATCCCCTAGCAGCAGACCATGGCAGCACAAACATCACAACCAAGACTGGCCCAGAGGAGCTTTTACCAATTACATATGAAACAGACCCTTGACAAGACCTGCAGATTCCCACCCCCAACCTCTATCACACCTACCTGAGGATTTAAGATGCCCCTCCACTGTAAGTCCAAAGTCCATCTGTTATCATTTGTTTCAGGGACACAGATAACACCTTGTCCTTTTTAAAATATACTTCGCTGAATTTCCCTCTCAAGCTATAACAACATATACTCACATGAACTCTTCCCTTCAAAGTAACTAATGTCAACTACTTGGTATATATCTTTCCATGTTTCTCCTGGGCTAATGCAAACAGGCATCCATAAAAAGTTACATGAGTAGATTTTCTTTTTTGTCAAAAATGAGATCATCCTATACAAATTTGCTTTCTTTACTTAACAAGCTATTAGAGATATTATAGGTATAGCTGCATGTTTTTGCCCTGGTAGCTACATAAAACTCCAGAGTATGAAATTATATAATTTACTCAATAATTTCCTATTTTTGTACATTTGGACTGTCTCCAAATTTTTCCAAGTATGCTGTAATAAACATTTTTTTTTTTTTAAAGATTTTATTTATTTACTTGACAGAGACAAAGCGAGAGAAGGAACACAGGCAGGGGAAGTGGGAGAGGGAGAAGCAGGCTTCCTGCGGAGCAGGGAGCCACACACGGGGCTCAATCCCAGGACCCTGGGATCATGACCTGGGCCAAAGGCAGATGCTTAACGACTGAGCTACCCAGGCGCCCCAGTAAACATTTTTCTATTGATCTGGTATTTCTGTCTACCCGAAGAGTATGTATACTTTGAGTATCAGTAACTACTTCCAGATTTTTGTTTAACCAATAGTCTAAGTTAAACAAATCACAAATTACTTTCAATGGTTAAAACAATTCTTACTCATAACAGCAAAGTATGAGAGAGTCCTTATTTCCCCCACATAGTCAGAAGCCATGGATTATGAATCATTTCCATTTTGGCCAAACTAATAAATTTCTAACATGATCTTACTGTCTTTTTATTTACATTTTCCCTTCCCCCATATGAATGAGCATAATTTAATTCGCTTATTGGCATTTGCATTTCCTCTCCTGAAAATTGCCTACTCCTATCTTTTACCTATTTCTTTATTGGATTTTTAAAATCTTTTCAGTTTGGAGTAGAGTAGAAAAATTAACTCTGGGGCCCTCCCCAGTACTTTTGCTGGAACTATCAAAAAAGCAGCACAGTCTAGTCTTTTTTCGTTGAAATCACTGGTACAAAAGTAATGGAAGCACAGAGGTGCTGGTGCTGTCACGGCCACCATGGGAAAGAGTGAAGAAAAGGAAAATCAATATAGAGAAAAAATAAGTCAGAGTAGGGGGAGAGAAAGAGCTAATGACATCATCTGAAAACCCAGATACAGCCAGACTCGAAGCTAGAAGGGTTTAGCCACTGCAGTTCCCAATTAAGATAGCCAAAACAGGGCGCCTGGGTGGCTCAGTCGTTAAGCGTCTGCCTTCGGCTCAGGTCGTGATCCCAGGGTCCTGGGATCGAGCCCCGCATCGGGCTCCATGCTTGGCCGGGAGCCTGCTTCTCCCTCTCCCACTCCCCCTGCTTGTGTTCCCTCTCTTGCTGTCTCTCTCCCTCTGTTGAAAAATAAATAAAATCTTTAAAAAAAAAAAAAAAAAAAGCCAAAACATTTTCTTCTGGGTTTGTGCTGGATTTGTGTCATTTGCAACCAAAACATTCCTGGCTGTAGTGAGTTTGCACACAACGGGATCACACCCTGATTCTGGAACAAGACCCTACCATCTGAGAGAACTAGACATTCTAAATTCTGGGTCCAGGTAATATCTGCACTGGCCTCATCACTGTTCCTGGATGTCCCCAAGGTTTCCTCCTATGTGACGGCCTCCAGAGGATTTGTGGCACAACAGCACACCAAGCCCATGGGAAGAGTTCACAGTGTATACCTATTTGTTGGTCACCAAACGAATTTCAAGTCTCTACAAGTCACTTGGTTTACACCTGTACATAGGCTGGACACACTCAAACGAGACCAAGCCAGCAAATGTGCAGAGGCCCAAGTTAAACAAGTCACAAGTTACTCTTGCAACGGCTGGATATTCGTGTAAAAGGAGTGCTGGAGTCCACAGATGAGTCAGAGGGCCTATGCAAGCTAGGTTTCCAACCGCTCACTGAAAACACGGTGGCTCCCCGAATGGGCTGTTATCATAGGCTATGCGTCCTTAAACTATATGAGATTATTAGCTAGTGTTGTAATGAAAAGAAGAAAGTAAATGGAACATGTGTTAGAAGGCTTTGTCTATTCTGGAAACTCTTTAACAGAGGGGAATCAAGGGAGCCTGCTGGGGGACTCCTGATTAGGATGGAGGGCCAGATACTGAAATGCCAACAGTTCACATAAACGTTGAACATACTATCACAGTATCAGAGAGGGTCATTTAGACACAACACATAGGCATCTCCAACTACAGCAACAATACCAGCAAGCGCTTTCATTTACTAAGTACCTGCTGTGAGCCACATAAGTGAAGCAATTTTTGTGAATTACTTCATTTTTTTTCTTCATGTAACAACTCAATAAGGTAGGTACCAAAACTTAAAGAAATTGAAGCTTAGAGAAGGGGGCTCCCAGGTTGCTCAGTCAGTTAAGCTTCCGATTCTTGATTCTGGCTCAGGTCATGATCTCATGGTCGTGGGATTGAGCCCTGCATCAGGCTCTGTGCTGAGTGTGAACCCTGCTTGAGATTCTCTCTCTCTCTCTCTCCCCCTCCCCCTGCTTGCTCGCTCTCACTCTCTCTAAAAAAAGAAAAAAAGGCTTAGAGAAGTTCTGAGGCGGAATAAGCTACGTTATGCTGAAATAATAAAACCCTCAACATCCCAATGGCCTAACACAACAAAAGTTTAATTTTTGCTCAGGCTACATGACCAGTGCAGACTGGGAGGGAGGGTCCTGCCCACAGTGGACCAGTGGCTGCTCTATCTGACCCATATCTCCACCATCGCTGCGATAGGGAAAACATGGCAAACTGCATGCTACCTCTCAAAGCTTCACCAAGCAAATGACACCCCTCACTTCTTGCATATCACTGACCAAACAAACCTCATGCCCTTATCCAAATTCAGGGTTGGGGAAGGAGAAGAGTGCAAGCCTACTTGTGCCCAGAAGGAAAAGAACTGAAGTGTTTGAACTGGTCAGAACTGGTCTCACTGAACACAACAGAGCATGAGACAATGTGGCCTCTTCTAGAAACAGAGATGTGTCAGAATCTGTGGCGCGCACTCTGTTTCTCTCTCTGCAACTGCTCCAGGTTAACACTTTAAAGTTGAAAGTCCCCTTTGCCTCAACTACCCACGGATGACCGTATCTCTAATGTCACTGCTGCTCTCATAGCTAATGACACTTAGATGACCTACATCCAGCCAGAATTTCAGAAGGAAAAACTTTTGATGTGTTCCCACCATGTAGAATCATTCTGCCTGTGCAGGTCCTTCATCCCCTCCACGGAGACAGGTTTTTGTAGAACTCCATGGTTAAAGGTGGGAAAACGGGTTTCTCTTTTAGATCACATGCCACCTGGAAAACCGGAGCTACAGCAAAATGCCTATCTGTAATAAAACGTTGCAATACCTGTAGCTAGGCATCCATATACAGACAGTTCCTGAATTATAAATGGTTCAACTTGTAATTTTTTGACTTTACAATGGTGCAAATGGTACAATACTCATTCACTAAAAACCTTTCTTGGAATTTTTAATTTGGATCTTTTCCCAAGCTAGCAACATACAGTAGGATACTCTCTCATGCTGGGCAGCGGCAGCCACAGCTCCCATTCAACCACAGGATCACGGGGGTCAACAACCACTCTGCACCTGTACAACCATTCTATTTTTCACTCTCAGTACAGTGTTCAATCAGTATGAGATACTCAACACTTTACTATAGAACAGGCTTTGTGTTGGATGACTTTTTTTTTTTTTTAAAGATTTTATTTATTTATTTGAGAGAGAGAATGTAAGACAGAGAGCACAAGAGGGAAGAGGGTCAGAGGGAGAAGCAGACCCCCCGCCGAGCAGGGAGCCCGATGTGGGACCCGATCCCGGGACTCCAGGATCATGACCTGAGCCGAAGGCAGTAGCTTAACCGACTGAGCCACCCAGGCAGGCGCCCTGGATGACTTTTTTATGTTTCAAGTTTTTATTTAAATCCTAGTTAACATATAGTATAATATTACACTATGTTTCAAGAGTAGCATTTACTGATTCATCACTTAAACACCCAGTGCTCATCTCAAGTGCCCTCCTTAATGCACATCACCCATTTAGCCCATCCCCCGCCCACCTGCCTCCAGCAACCCTGAGTTTGTTCTCTATCATTAATATGGTTTGCCTTCCTCTTTTTTCTTTTCTCTATGTTCATTTATTTTGTTAAATTCCACATGAGTGAAATCATACGGTATTTGTCTTTAACTGACTTATTTCACTTAGCATAATACACTCTAGCTCCATCCATGTTGTTGCAAATGGCAAGATTTCATTCTTTTTGATGGCTGAGCAATATTCCTGTGTGTGTGTGTCTACACACACACCACATCTTCTTTATCCATTCACCAGTCGATGGACATCTGGACTCTTTCCATAATTGGCTATTGTTGATAATGCTGTTACAAACATTGGGGTGCATGTACCCCTTCAAAATCAGTATTTTTGTATCCTTTGGGTAAATACTTAGTAGTGCAATTGCTAAGTCGTAAGGTAATTCTATTTTGAACTTTTTGAGGAACCTCCATATCGTTTTCCAGAGTGGCTGCACCAATTTGCCTTCCCACCAAAAGCGTTAAGAGGGTTTCCCTTTCTCTGCATCCCTGCCAACATCTGTTGTCTCCTGTGTTGTTAATTTTAGCCATTCTGACAGGTGGGAGGTGATATCTCATTGGGGTTTTGATTTGTGATTTTCCTGATGATGAGTGATGTTGAACATCTTTTCATGTGTCTGTTAGCCATCTGTAGGTCTTCTTTGGAAAAATGTCTATTCATGTCTTCTGTCCATTTCTTAACTGGATTATTTGTTTTTTGGGTGTTAAGTTTGACAAATTCTTTATAGATTTTGGATACTAACCCTTTATCAGATATGTCATTTATAAATATCTTCTCCAATTCTGAAGATTGCCTTTCAGTTTGGTTGTTTCCTTCACTGTGCAGAAGCTTTTTATCTTGATGATTTTGCTCAACTGTCAGCTAATGTAAGTGTTCTGAGCACATTTTTAGGCAGGCTAGGTTAAGCTATGGTGTCCAGTAGATTAGGTGTATTAAATGCACTTTTGAATTATGATATTTTCAACTTACAACAGGTTTATAGGGACATAACCCCATCTTAAGGAAGAGCTATACTTTCTAAATGTGTAAAAATAGAAAATGCAAGTTTCTTAAAACTCCTCCTAGATGTCTGTTTATTCACAATTTGGGCTTCCCTCAATACCCCCCATTTTCTGTCTGTAACACCTTTCTACAAGAATTCTCATCTTTGGGGTGCCTGGGTGGCTCAGTCATTAAGCGTCTGCCTTCGGCTCAGGTCATGATCCCAGCATCCTGGGATCGAGCCCCGCATCAGGTTCCCTGCTCCGCGGGAAGCCTGCTTCTCCCTCTCCCACTCTCCCTGCTTGTGTTCCCTCTCTCACTGTGTCTCTCCATCAAATAAATAAAATCTTTAAAAAAAAAAAAAAAGAATTCTCATCTTTTTACTTTATTTTAATAGAACTTTTGAGCCTCCTGGGCATAAAACTCCTTAAAGTGCACATTTGGTTCAGAGGGGTTGTGTTTTTTTTTTTTTCCAAGAGAAGTTTAAAAACCTTCATTTTGCATTCAGGAATAAATGAGAAGTGGTGTTATTTATAATTGGCTCCTTCTAATTCGGACTAAATGTAGATTAATCCTAATTGATAACACATAAAATTTAATTAAACCTTAATAAAGAACCTGGGAAAGAGTTCTCAAAAGATAATATCAATGGTAATGTTGGATGCTGCACACTGCAGTACCTGAGATAAAACACAATTCGTAGGAGTATTTTCAGGGCTTTGTGCAAGTCCAGATATGGGTCATTATCTCAAATAGGACATTCATTAAAATTGTGGATAAATCTGAGAGATGGTGTTCTTTGTGCAGCTCACCGATAAGAAGTCTGGACCATAAGAGCCCCTAGTGACCTCAACCCTCCTTCCTCTCCCCAGCCTGTTGGTCAGATGGCGGCTCAGCTCCCTGACCATGGAGCCACCCTGAATCATTGCCAGAAGCTGCCATCCCAGCCCACGATGCATCAGACAAACCCCAAATGATTGAATATCTCTTTGTAGAAATCCAATTAACAATGCTACATAAACATCACCCCTCTGATCGATGTTCCAGGCAGAGAAACATTTTTATTTCATGTATTCACGAATATTTTTATGTGTTCAGGAGTGATTGAGGACTGATCTTCCATGGTCAATCACCCCAGTATCTAATTACTTAAAACATGAATAGAGAGTCCAGGCAGATGGGAGACCAGGCCCACAGGAATGGGACGCCTGTCTTAGAGATGGGAGCATAGTCTCCAGCTGCTGGCAAAGTAAATAAAAGAAGCAAACCCAGGGGCGCCTGGGTGACTCAGTTGGTTGAGCGACTGCCTTCGGCTCAGGTCATGATCCTGGAGTCCCTGGATCGAGTCCCGCATCGGGCTCCCTGCTGAGCAGGGAGCCTGCTTCTCCCTCTGACCCTCCCCCCTCTCATGTGCTCTCTCTCTCTCTCATTCTCTCTGTCTCAAATAAATAAATAAAATCTTTAAAAAAAAAAAAAGAGGCAAACCCAGATGCCTCCAAGGGCCAGAAGGTAACCCAGGTGAGGACAGTGGGTTGGGCTGGGATCACAGCAAACTGTAAAGGGTCTGCCTAGTCCAAATGGGGCAACCATTTCTCCATTCTATCCATGCTTTCCATTAGGGACTGTGGATCTAATGTTACCAGATCATTTTAGTCTTCATTAGAATTTTTTAATTTGGATTGTAATCTGAATAATAAAACCGTATTTTTGAGTTGGTAGCAAATCTTTTTAAATTTTAAATACTCTGCAGGACTTGTGATTTCTCATGTGTAAGCTGACTCTAGATCTTTGAAGTTTCTTCCCTTCGGTTCATTCTTTTTTTTTTTTTTTAAGAGAGAGACAGCGTTCACACACGGGGGCAGGGTGGGGGATTGGGCAGGATACAGAGACAGAAAATCTCAAGCAGGCTCCATGCTCAGTACAGAGCCCAATGCAGGGCTCAATCTCACGACCCTCAGATCATGACCCGAACCGAAACCAAGAGTTGGATGCTTAACCGACTGAGCCACCCATGAGCCTCCTTTTGGTTCATTCTTTAGCAAACATTTAATGTTTTTTTGAGCATTCTAGGAAGAAGGAACAGTCCATGCAGAGTGCCCAAAATAGGAGTATGCCTGGTGTGTTCAAGAAACAGCAAATAGGGGTGCCTGGGTGGCTCAGTCGTTAAGCATCTGCCTTCGGCTCAGATCATGATCCCAGGGTCCTGGGATCGAGCCCCGCATCGGGCTCTCTACTTGGCAGGAAGCCTGCTTCTCCCTCTCCCACTCCCCCTGCTTGTGTTCCCTCTCTCACTGTGTCTCTCCATCAAATAAATAAAATCTTTAAAAAAAAAAGAAAGAAACAGCAAATAGGGGTGCCTGCCTGGCTCAGTCAGTAGATCTCAAGGTGGTGAGTTCGAGCCCCATGTTGGGCATTTTACAAAAAAAAATTGAAGTATATAATTTTAAAAATTAAAAGTATTAAATTAAAAAAATTTAAAAAGTATAAAATTAAAAAAAAAGAAACAGCAAATAAACTAGTGTGGCTGGAACAGAATGAGTGAAGGAAAGAGTAGGAGGTGAGGAGAGAGAGGAACAGAGGAGGAAGTAGATCACATAGCGAGAAAGGTATGGGGCCTCTCAATCACTGGAATGACTGGTTTTTAGTCTAGGGGAGATGGGGAGCCACTGGAAGGTTTTGAGCAAAGAGACATGGGCAGACTTGTGTTTTTACCAGGATTCCTCTGGCTGCTGTGTTGAGAAGACTGTTGAAAACAAAGAAGTGGGGAGACCAGCTAGGAGACCATAGCAGTATCCAGGAGTGAGAGGACAGTGGCTCAGACAATAGTAGCAGCAATGGGGAGAGTGAAGAGATAGCCAGCTTCTACCTTAAAGGTAAAGCCAGGGGTGCCTGGGTGGCTCAGTCGTTAAGCATCTGCCTTCGGCTCAGGTCATGATCCCAGAGTCCTGGGATCAAGCCATGCATCAGGCTCCCTGCTTGGCAGGAAGCCTGCTTCTCCCTCTCCCACTCTCCCTGCTTGTGTTCCCTCTCTCACTGTGTCTCTGTCTGTCAAATAAATAAATAAAATCTTTTAAAGGTAAAGCCAATAGGAATACCTGATACACTGGTTGTGGGGAGTGAGAACAACAGAGGATTCAAGGACAATTCCAAACTTTTAGCTTGAATAACTGGAAGGATGACAGCTATCAATATATACCCCCCAATCCCAAATTTTCCCAGATGATTGCAAACAGCCAGAACACCCATTTATCATCCCCTGTCCAATAATGATGATGATGTTGAAGAGTATTATCTTTTTATTGAGCACTTACTCTACGGCCAGGCATTTTTCTATGCATTATTGCATTTAATCCTCCATCCACTCTGTCAGTTAGATCCTGTTATTTAGTGCCATTTTCTCCATGACAACAGTGAGGTTCAGAGAAGTTAAACAAGTTGTCAAGTTCGCAGCACTAGTAAGTGACACAGCCAGGATTTAAACCCAGGGCCCAATGACTACAAGGCCCACGACCATATCCACCATGCTATCTTCAAATCTACCTGTTTATATGTCAGGCACGGGCTGGATCCTTTCACATATGTGATTTTACTTAATCTTTCCAACAATCTTATGAAGTAGGTATTCATGTTCCCATTTTCAAGTGGAAGTCAACTGAAATACCTACCCAAGCCCTACTTCCCTTATTCAGAAATCATTCTCCAGAAAAATATGATACTGCCTTGGGTAGAATAACTGAGTACATTAGGGGAGATATAAAGAGGCAAAAGACATAGTCTCCTCTGTAGGGAGTGTGACTCTCCAGGAGAAGATGATCAGTTACCCAAGGCCAGTCAAATGCCACTAGGTTTCAGTATGTGCCTGCCTTCAGCAGGCAGCCCACCCAATGCATGGAGGGCTTGCTCTGTATGAGGCTTTGAGAATAGAAAGATGGACAGGAGGAAGCTCCTACACAATCGAAGGGCAATTAAGAATTTTGGAGGCATATGCATTTCTGTAAATGATGTGCAAAGCTTATTTAAATGCATCATAACTGCCACTGAGCCGAGTGTCTATTCCCAGTTCTTTCCCTTAAATGTTGAAGACTAAAGACAGCACTTACCATCTGCTGTAGCTTGAGATCTGCTCCTTCCCCCAAGGTCTCCTGACATGGCAAGGCCTGGCTGGCAGCCCCATCTGACACAGCCCACCAACAACATCTAGAAGCAGTCAGAACATCTGCTGGCCTTTTCTCTGCAATATGCAGCTGCTGGAGACTTGAAACCCTTGCCTCTCAGGTCACTTCAGCCTGTGGACAATAAGGAACCCAAATCTGAGGGCATTTAGCTCAGTTCTCATCCAGTCTGGGTCCCTGGACTCCTGGTTATTTATTCAGCAAATGTTTACTAAGCACCTGCTAAGTGTCAGGTGTGGTTATAGATGATACCATAGTAAACGAGAGATTCAGGCTCTTCCCTGATGGAAAAAAAAAATCTAGAAGGGAAACAAACTTTGAATATGTTCACTGGATATACTGGGGGAGATGTAGAGTATTGCAGGAACATGTAATTGATAGATATAAACCGATGTGGGGTATCCTGGAATGAGTGATCTTTGAGCTAAGAAATGAAGCAGGCATTAGCTCGGTGAAGGCAGGGACTGGTGAATCATTCCAGGCAGAGAGAACAGTGTGAGGAAAGGTCCTAAGTCTGGACAGAGCACATCAGTTTTGAAGAAAAGAACGAACTATAGAACAGTGGGGGAGAGGGATATAAAATAAAGCAAAGACGCCAGATCTTATAAGGCCTGATCACCGTAAGGAGTTCTTTTTATCTCCTGAAGACAGTGGGGAGCTATTAAAGGTTTTAAGCAAATGAATAGCTTGATTAGATTTATACCGTTAAAAGATCATTCTGATGACTGTGAGGAGACTGATGGAAGGAAAGAAGAGAACGAGGAGAGGAGTCCAGGCCATTGCACTACTGCAGCGGTCCAGGTGAGAGAAGATGGTGCCAGAAGCCGTAAGGGTGGCAGTGACAATGAAGAGGATGGGGTCTAGGTTTGTTTTTGGAAGACGCAACAAAACATGGTGAGACTGTATGAGGTGGGTGAGAGACAAAAGGCAGAACTGAGGTTGATTCTACCTTTTAGGAATGATGGTGCCATTTGTGGGATGGGGAAAAGGCGGAAGAGGGTTAAGTTTGGTAAGGGTGATGAATTCATTTCTAGACATTCTCAATCAGAGAGGACTACAAGACATTCAAGAGAATATATATGTCCAGAAAGAAAATCTAGCCAGCCTCCTATACTGGTTATTTTTTTTATTATTATTTGACAGAGAGCGAGACAGCGAGAGAGGGAACACAAGCAGGAGGAGTGGAAGAGGGAGAAGCAGGCCTCCCACCGAGCAGGGAGCCTGATGCGGGGCTCGATCCCAGGATCCTGGGATCATGACCTAAGCCGTAGGCAGATGCTTAACCAATGTACCACCCAGGCGCCCCTAAATTGGTTGGTTATTTGTTCGGACTCTTCTTACATAAAGATGGCATAGCCAGGAAAGAAAAACTGCCATCCTGTGACTCCTGCCTGGTTCATGCTATTGCTGTTGCAAATAAAAACATACAAATAGGGGCACCTGGGTGGCTCAGTCGTTAAGCGTCTGCCTTCGGCTCAGGTCATGATCCAGGGTCCTGGAATCGAGCCCCGCATCGGGCTCCCTGCTCTGTGGGAATCCTGCTTTCTCCCTTTCCCACTCCCCCTGCTTGTGTTCCCTCTCTCGCTGTGTCTCTCTCTTTCAAATAAATAAATAAAATCTTTAAAAAAACAAAAACAGAAACATACAAATAGATACACTGAACATCCAGCAAGGTTTCAGCACGCATCATGAAGCACCTTGGACAGATCCCTGGCTGCCCTCCCCACAAAGCTAGGCTCAAGTCATTCTACCATGCATCTTGCCTTTTATCCTGCCCTTACATCCCACTGACCTCAAACACTACTTTGTGTGTGTCAGTTCATCTGTTCCTCTTATTTAAGGCTTAGAACCCAAAAGACATAACCTTGAATTTAAAGTCTTCCACCGTCTGACTCCTGATGTGAGATGCCATGAGACAAGCCTAAGGAAAAGTAGGGTCTGGAGACCAGTGAGGATCTTCCCAGCATCTGACATGGGGTAAAAGACAGAACACTAAACCAGGGAAAGCATGAAGGGAGAGAGAGAGATACAAGAGATCTGACCGAGAAATTGACGCACAATGGATCCTTCCAAAAGCTGAAGTTTGCTTAGGAGATCAAGACCAGGGTGAGCCCTGCAGGACATGGAGCTAGAGACTGGAAAAAGCAACAAGGGAAGATCATGGGAGGAAGAGTAGATGCAGGAGAGGGCTCTAGATAGAGCTTGCAGCAACACCAAAGAACAATGTATGCTTAAAATGCTGTGTGAGTGGAAGGCTGCAGCTTGGTAGTGCATAAAAACACTCCAGTAATGGTATTGATTTAGGTCCACAACTTCTAATTAGGAGATAAAAGGAAAAGCAAGAGCATAAAGTAATTCTTTGTGTGCCCACATCACATAATGTTCACAATGCACTCTGCTTTGAGAGGGGAGAAATGGAAAATTTGTGGTACAGAATGCATAGTAAGGTCTTGTGTTTTTTGTTTTGTTTTTAAAGATTTTATTTATTTATTTATTTGCACAGAGAAAGAAACAGCTAAAGAGGGAACAAAAGCAGGGGAGCAGGAGAGAGAGAAGCAGGCTTCCTGCAGAGCAGGGAGCCCGATGCGGGGCTCGATCCCAGGACCCTGGATCATGACCTGAGCCGAAGGCAGACGCTTAATGACTGAGCCACCCAGGTGCCCCTAGTAAAGTCTTGTTTATGTTTGCACAGAAAATTTAAAGTCTGGCAGGATATACCCTAAACTGTTAGCAACAGTCCTCTCTGAGAGGTGGGATCATAATAAGATTCCATTTTCTCTGTAATGTGTTTGTTTTTATGATTCTATACTAGGTCACTGTTTGGCCAGTGACACCCAGCAGCACTGTGGATTGCTAAACTACTTCTGATTGGTTGGGAAAAGCCACTCTCCCAACACCCTGCCCTCAAAGAACCTTCCCCAATCTACCCATGATCCAGCAGGTCTAGGGAGCTGGGAGCTGCCAGGTCCCCTCTAAGGCCAATGTCCATTCTGATTGTTAATTTTTATTTGTTTGCAAAAGAAAAAAAAAAACTTTTTCTTTCTTTTTAAACGTTTGGTATTGACTCCAATCAGAACTGCATCATGACTATGATGCTGGAAGAATTTTAGAACATTGGTTTGCAGTTTTTATTGTGGTCACTACTCACGTATCAAATGGACTCACTTTTATAGGCTTCCCCAAATTCTAAAAATTATTTTGAAATTGTCCTGCAGAGACGTTGTTTCTTCTTATGTACACTTGAACCAGCTGTAGCTGCCAAAATGAGAGTCCTAAGCCAGGACTCTGCATGACGCTGTGTCAGATGCTCTTTCCTGAAGACCTGGGTCAGCTCCCTCTTCCCCGTTCACGTTATACTTGGCCTCTGTTCCTTAGTATTTCTTATGATTATGTTCTGCCACCTTGACTGCTTCATAAGCACTCTGAAGATATAGAATCTGGCAGGGATTTTTGTCCTCGCTCTGCCTAGCCTACTGCCTGGTTTGTGGAGACTTCCAAGGATATTTATTGTTATTGATACTGAAACGTATTATTTGCAAAGTGATCCTCTTCCCTGGTTACTGCCAGAACTGTCCCTGCAGGTTTAGTGCGGTGGAGGATACAAAGCCTGTCGTCGGAGGCTTGAACCACAACTGGGGTGGGAAATATTCCCCCTTCTGAAGGAACAGAAATCACTTGTCTGCCTGCCTGTCCCAATGGGTATTGCTTTTACAATCCTCTCTTATCTTCAATATCCTTTTCTACTCATCCCATTATCTGGTAACAAATATCACTCTCTCTTCTCTTAGAACAGTTGTTACAGGACAAAAGCTCCTTACCTATCCCATATGTTCCTTGCTGGACATTAGGAGTCCCATTGCTTTTATCAGCATCCCTGTCTCAGGAAGGTCAAAGTGCCTTAAGCCAGATGAAGATTTTTCAGTGCCTGGCTGACCAGCCAGTGTATGGTTAATGGAGGTAATCCATGCAGGTGTAATAAGCAAATCCCCAAATTCCAGTGGTTTAGCATAATGAGAGCTTATTTCTCACTCACACCAAAGTCCAGGGAGTGTTTCTGGCCAGCGGGCAACTTTCTTCCACACAGTGATCCAGGGGCCCAGGCTCTTTCCGTCTTATAATTCCACTTTCCCCAGGGCTTTGGGGTTACCTGCACTCAGGCTTTGACCACTTCTTCAAAGACCTTGACCCAGAAGTGACACATGTCACTTCTGCTCATGTTCCCTTGGTAAAGGCTAAATGATGACCACATGTTGATGCAAGGGAAGCTGGGTCCTGTGGTCGCTGGTCCCAGGAGCAACTCCATGCTGTGTAAAGGGGATCATGAGCTCTTGGTGGATAGCTAACCATCTGCCATAGCAAGTGAATTTTCAAAGGCTTAGAAGATCATCCAATGAGACTCTTAAGGAAAACCATCTCCAAATGAAGGCAAAGGAAACATTTTCAGGCTTATTCTAAGTCCCTTAAGAACACTCCCATTACTTGCCACAAGATGCGAGTTTTCATGGAAATGGGGGAAGGATTTGAACTGGGAGGGGATTGTGCAATATGACAACCCATATAAACCTTCAAGCTAGGCTTGTAGCATCATAGGACCTGCTTCCATAAAGCGTGTGGGCATCAGGAAGTCAAAAAACATCCTGCAATTCTTTGAACCAAACTGGTTTCCCTTTGGAGTTACCACTGCCCACCAGAGCATACCCGCATTGTCATCATCCATACATCCAAACCTTGAGGCAAAAATCAAGCCCAGGAGGGAAAACTGAAGTAAACTCACAGAGCACATGTCTAATAAAGCTATTTCTTTCAAAAATATAAGCAACTGCTACTGGTCCGTAATGAACATTTTTATTTTTAAAGTATTTTCTTTCATAGGGAAGAAATGTAATTCATCCTTTTCCCAAAAATAATAAAGAAAATTGCTACTGAGAACAGTTTGGCATTTGAAACCTAGTGGGAGATTTCTCCAGCAGATGGTTTTGTGGCAAAAAGCTTTTAAGAATTTCTAACTGCTAGCAAAAAATATATGAGAGAGAGAAAGGGAGAGAGAGAGCGGAAGGGAGGGAGGGAAGAAGGGAGGAAGGGAGAGAGAAAAAGAGAGAGGGAGAGATTGATTTGATATGATCAAGAAAAGATGTACCCAAAGAAAGCAATCCTTATTCAAGTTCTGATGACTCAAACGATCCATAGACTAGGTTGTAGATTCCAAAATCTGGCTGTGCATCAGAATAGCATGGAAAGCTTGTTTAAAATAACCATGGAATCAGAATATCTGTGGGTGGTGACCAGACATGCATATTTTTTTAAAGTTCCATAGATGATTCTGTTGAAACCCAGTGGCCCAGTCTTTTTTTTTTTTTTTTTTTTTTTTTTAATTCTGATGGTGGTTATGCAAACCGATAGGCAGTATTTTTAGCTTAGCAAAGATCCTGCCCTCTTGGCCACTTGGCTATCCTCTGCTACATGTGCACGTCCACCAGCAGCAGGCTGTTCAACAGGTCCCTCATCTTACCACACAAAGCACTTGGGTGATGTTCTTAAGAACCCCATGGACACATACCAAAGCAGTTAATTATTTTATTTGGAAGCAAAGGAGACAGATTTCACAGCCAATCCACCCAGCACTATCGGCAGAAAATCAGAGCTATGTCACAGCCAATGGCTCTGCCAAATACCATTGGCCACATCCTCTCAGAAGGCAAGGCTTGGCAGATCAGCTTCAACTCCCAACACAGCTGCCTGCTAGCTGAAAGGCCAGGACAAGTCCCCCCGACTCCATCTGCTTATTTATAAAATAGTAACTGAAAATTCTGACCCCAGAGTGCTGTGAGCCGCAAATGGGAAAAAGGTGAGAAAAGCACCTGGAAAAGAACCTGCTATGAAAAGGAACTTGATCAATGGTACTTTCCTTTCCACGTTTCTTTTAACCTCCTTGTCCCTGGAAAAAGGAGAACCAATTGTCAAAGGCCGACAGAAGACATTCACGTTTTCCCAGCACTCCATGAGTTGTCTACAGAAGGGTTATCCAGGATAGAATTTGAAGACAGGTGTTGATCTCTATTACTCTTTCTGTAAGGTGGCTACCACAGAATAGACTCTTACTTCTAGTCCCTGCTGTCACCTCAACCAGAAAGCATCTCTTGGTACCTAAGGCCATGGTAGGAAATGCCAGGTATGGTTTTTGCAGCTGTAATTTGGGTTATGGGCATGATCTCTGTGAGTCCCACATGGTCAAATACTAAATTATATGGGATTCAAATTAATCATATAGTCATAAAACACCAGACTCTAAATATTATTTACCCAGCATCAAGCAGATGTTTGTTTCCAAAGCTACAATCTCCTCTAATTGGCCGACATTGTGCTGCATAAACACCAATGCAAGCTTATGTTCTCTAATGAATGACAAATGCCTAAAAGAATCCTCTGTGAATTGGCAGCCTCCCCCTCCAGCATGCAAATTACGTGGAAATTCCATCAGTACATGCAGATAAGCTGATCTGCACGATTGGCAGACCGGTGGATAAACACACCCATGGATTCATTGTCCAAATTCAATTTGGTGGGTTCATCTTTGTTTTTAGTGATCATTTGTTAAGTTATCCATCCAGCCCACATTTATTGAGCAGCCATTCCACAAGAGGCACTGTTCTGGGCTTTAGGAATACAAAGATGACTAAAAATATGGTCTCTCACTTCAAGTAGTCCACAATGGAAGAAGGGAGACATGACTGGTAAAGAAATAAAATTAACATTGTGAGAGGGGCAAAAATAGAATGTGGGCAAGCCTCTGTGGTCAGAGAGAGAATAAATCAACTCTACCTATGGGGGTTAGGGACAGCTTCCCAGATTTTCAAGGCAAAACTCAGTGGAAGATCTTCAGAGTCAGCTAGACAGACAAAGCACAGAAAGGGAGGTCGCAGTAAAGAGAACAGCAAGGACACAAGACAAAACATGTCGGGATCTGGGAGCCGACAACAGTTTGAACTTGCTGGAGCATACGGTGCAAGCAACTGTCTGCTGTTTTAGCTCCTTAAAAATTCATGCAAACCACACAGCCCCTTTGAAGGGTAATGTGGTCGCATCTACTGAAATTTAAAATGTTCGTATCTTGTTTGTATAGCAGCAAAAGATAGGAGGAAAAAAGTGATCTTCTATAAGGGACTAGTTAACTATGGTACATCCACATAAAGAAGTACTACACAAACTAAATACTGTCAAAAGGCAGGGGTATATGCCCCATAAACTTATAGGAAAAGATTTACAGTTATGGGAAGATCTCCAGAAGATACTGTCAAGTGAAAAAATTGTGAGATAAAAAGACAGGATGCTGGGGCGCCTGGGTGGCTCAGTCGTTAAGCATCTGCCTTCGGCTCAGGTCATGATCTCAGGATCCTCGGATCGAGCCCCACATCGGGCTCCCTGCTCGGCGGGAAGCCTGCTTCTCCCTCTCCCACTCCCCCTGCTTGTGTTCCCTCTCTCGCTGTGTCTCTGTCAAATAAATAAAATCTTAAAAAAAAAAAAAGACAGGATGCCATCTTTTGTGTGAGAGAGAAGACAAAATAGGAATACCTATTCTTCTTTGCTTTATTCATAAAGAAACCCTGGAAGGATATACAAGAAACTAATACCTGTAAGGGTTGGGGCGGGGGGGCAGAACAGATTAGAAAAGAGGTGGGGGTGAGACTCTGCAATGCAGACCTTGTAGATCATTTTGTTTTATTTTCAAATCACATAAATGCATAATCTCTGAAAAAGTAGGACCAGGGGTGGGGTGCCTGGGTGGCTCAGTGGGTTAAGCATCCAACTCGTGATTTTGGCTCCAGTCGTGATCTCAGGGTCTTGAGATCAAGCCCCGCATTGGGCTCCGCGCTCAGTGGGGAGTTTGCTTGAGAGATTCTCTCCCTCTGCCCCTCCCCCACCCCCTCTCTCAAATCAATCAATCTTTAAAAAAAAAAAAAGTAGGACCAAATTTTAAAATGTATCTGCCTCATGGCCCACCAGTTCCAGTCTTAGTATCAATCACAGACACTCACACATGTGCATAAGGATATTTGTTGTAGTGCAGCTTTAGCGGCAAAAAACAAAGAAAGAAAGAAAAAAACTAAACAAAAATGTCCATTAATAAAATCACAGAATAAAAAAGTATGTCATACTTTGGAACATCATGCAGCAGTTAAAACTATGAAGTAGATCTCCCTACCCACATGGACAAATCCAAGACTCCAGCAGGGTAGGATCCTATTACTATAACACACCCCCCCCAAGTAACACCGTGCTATCTAAGCTGAAATAATTCACACCAATCTGTTACCAGTGCTTACTTCTGGACATGGGCTACAGCAGTAGTCAGTGATCATCTTCTATAAAGAGCCAGACAGTCAGTGTTTTAGGTTTTTCAGGCCTACGGTCTCTGTTGTGCCTAACCACATATGGCAAACACAGCCACAGACAATATACAAATGAAGAAGCTATGTTCCAATAAAACTTTATTTCAAAAACAGACAGAGAGCCAGATTGGGACTGCAGGCTGCAGTTTGCCAACTCCTGGTTGAAGAACCAAGATAGGAGGTGTTGATTAAAGACTTTTTTTTTTTTTTTTACAAGGAGAATGAAAGTATCTCTTACTTATCTAATTAAAGGTAATTAAAAACAACATGGGTACATTAGTCTGGTGGGGCTCCATAACAAAATACCATAGACTGGGGGGCTTGAATAATAAACATTTATTTTCTAATGGTCCTGGAGGCTAGAAGTCCAAGATCAAGGTGCCAGGGGTGGTTTTTGGTGAGGACTCTCTTCCTGGCTTATAGGCTGCTGCCCTCTGGCTGTGTCTTCACATGTTTTTCCTCTGTGTGCATGGAGGAAGAAAGAGAGCACTCTGGTGTCTCTTCCTCTTCTTACAAGGACATCAGTCCTATCAGATCAGGGATCCATCCTTATGATGTCATGTAACCCTAACTACCTCCCTAAAGGCCCCACCTCCACATACAGTCACACGGGGGGTCAGGCCTTCAACATGTGAATTTTAAGGAGACAATTCAGTCTGTAATAGTGGGTCAGGACTCGTGCCCTATAATAACAATACACACAGGCTCCTCCTCCCAGAATCCAAAAGAAATCAGTCAAGATCGTGATGGTGCTTGACATCAGAAGGCCCAGCCAGGGATTATACCTTCCTTCCCTAACCCTCTCTCCTTCTCCCTGACAGGAATGTTATAAGGAATTGGCTCATGCAATTATAAAGGCTAAGAAGTCCAGACCCAGGAGAGCCAATGGTATAGTTTTAGTCTGAGTCTGAGTTCAAATGCAAGGGAAGACCAATGTCTCATCTCAAAGACAGGCAGAGAGAGAATTCTTTCTTATTCAGCCTTTTAGGGTCTTCAGGCCTTCAACTGATTGGATGAGGCCCATCCACACTGGGGAGGGCAACGTGCTTACTCAGTCTACAGAATCAAATATTAATCTCATCCAGGAACTCTCTCACAGACACACCCAGAAATAATGTTTAACCAAATATTTGGCACCTTGTGGCCCAGACAAATTGACACATAAAATTAACCATCAGAGCAAGTGACTAGAAACAACTCAAATGTCCACCAGTAGAAGACTGGTTAAATAAATTATGGGACAGCCAGACAAGGGGACACTGTACAATTGTAAATTTAAAAAAGAGAAGAAAAAAGAATGAACTTCTCTAAATACTGCCATGGAAAGATCAAAAGTGGAAAAAGCAAAGTGCAGAATATGTGCATAATAGGATACATTTGGAAGAAAATGAGGAAAAATTAGCATTTATATTTGTATTTTCTTATATATATGTAAAGAACCTCTGAAAGGAGTCCTAGGAAACCACACTGCTCTCCTATGAAGATAGGAACTAGGTACATACAAGACAAAGGGAGGGAGGATTTTTGCAGATTCTTCATATTGTCTGGATTTTAACTATGAAAATGTAGTACCAATCCAAAAAAGATTTTAAATAACTGAGAAGGGAAAAACAAGTGTTGGTCACCCCCGAAGGTCCAGTCTGGAAGTCATCAGAACACATCCAGCCAGTAGTGAAAGCCATGAAGAAAATGAGGTTGTCCAGGCAAATATGGTGAGAAGGAAATAATGTGGAAGACAGACCCTGGGGAACACCGACATTTCAGGGGGTGGGGCGGGGGCGAGGAGACTGTGCAGGAGCAGAGAGAAAGATAGAGAACGGGGAGAGTCAGGTGGTCTCGGAGGGTATGAGATGGTCTCACGACGACGAGAAATGTAAAGTACAGACTTAAGCATTCGGCGGTTGGATCATTTCTGGGATGATATATTTAACCAGATAGTCTGTATTGTGTTTGCACTTTCTGTAGGAAATAGATCATGTAGTTACATCTCTTCCCTGGAATTTCTTTAGCTGCTGTCAGTGCAACCTGATTTGAGATGTAAATAAACTGCGGAGATAATGCTGGGATCTCGGCAGACTCCGTTCTGCCGCCCGCCCAGGACGAGGGCGGTGATGGATGGTGCGAGGGCCACTGCATAATCTCTTCTGTTTTAATACTCGATTATCATGTCCCTCATCTTCCCCAGAACCCGACTCAACATATTAAAATCTCTTTGTTCCTTCCACCATGCTTGTATCTCCCTTGCATCTCCAGCCTCCTTTAATATAGTTCATTATTGAAATGAACACAGAAAACCAATTACCCGGGTGGCAGCAGGAGCTGGTCGGGTGCCCACCCAGTCGCACCGGGAGCCTGATTCCCTGTTGAGATAAACAAGAACCCCCATGCACAGGCAAGCTCCTCACCTGTCCTCGGGCTCCTGGGAGCCACCTCGACACAGCCACGGAGCTTTGGACTTTCCTGTTCAGCTAATTCAGTGCATGTTTGTTGTCACCAGATGCTACGGGGGGGGGCATGGCATGTCTGAAGTGCAGGGCCAGGCAGCTCTGCAGGCAAAGCCGTTGTCAATGCAGTGAGAGCAGAGACTCTCAGAATACCTGAGTTCAGGGCGCCTGGGTGGCTCAGTTGGTTAAGCGACTGCCTTCAGCTCAGGTCATGATCCCAGGGTCCTGGGATCGAGCCCCGCATCGGGCTCCCTGCTCTGCGGGGAGCCTGCTTCTCCCTCTCCCACTCCCCCTGCTTGTGTTCCCTCTCTCGCTGTGTCTCTGTCAAATAAATAAATAAAATCTTTAAAAAAAAAAAAAAAAAAGAATACCTGAGTTCAAATCCAGGCTCTGCTAACAAAGCTGTGTGGCTTTGGGCAGATTCTTAACTTCACAGTGCCTTGGATCCTCATCTGTGAAATGTTAATAATAATAGTACCTACCTGGGTGCCTGGGTGGCTCAGTCGGTGAAGCATCTGCCTTCGGCCCAGGTCATGATCCGAGGGTCCTGGGATCGAGCCCCGCATCGGGCTCCCTGATCGGCAGGGAGTCTGCTTCTCCCTCTGATCCTCCTCCCTCTCATGCTCTCTCTCACATTCTCTCTCTCTCAAATAAATAAAATCTTTAGGAAAAAATAATAGTACCAACCTGTTATGGGTCGAACTGTGCCCCCCAAAAAGTTGAGTCCTGACCCCAATACCTATGAATGTGACTTCATTTGGAAACAGGATCTTGGCAGATATAATCAAATTAAGCCTCCTGGATTAGGGTAGCATCTCAGTGGGGTGACCAGTGTCCTTGTGCAGAGAGAGATCTAGAGCCACAGAGACAGACACACAAGGGAAAATGCCACGTGATGGCAGGGGCGGAAACGGGAGTGATGCAGCTCCAAGGCAGGGAGCAAGGGCGGCCACCAGACGCTGGAAGAGGCAGGGAATGATTCTCCCCGAGAGGCTTCAGAGGGAGCATGGCCTAGCCAACTACTTGATTTCAGACTTCTAGCCCCCAGAACTAAGAGAGAATAAATGTCTGTCATTTTAAGCCACCCAGTCTGTGGCAACTTGTTACAGCAGCCCCAGGAAACTCATACACCCCCTCAAAGGGTTGGTATGAGGATTAATTAATTATACATGCAAAGTGCTTAGGAGAGTGTCTAACACCTAGTGAGTCATACAGAAGTGTAGCATTATTGTTATTACTAATTATTATTGTGGTAGCCTTGTCCCATAAGCAGGCAAGTGTCCCTCATCACGATGAATAACAGCTGACAAACAGACTGGGCACCTCCCACCTTCACAGAAACCTAGAGCTTCTGGTTGGTAAGCAAGTCCTCAGTCTACCTCTGGAGCAGGTGAAGAGCCCAGCTTCTCCCGTCTACACTGCTTGAGTCACCTTTGCAGGACTATTGTGACAGGAAGGATGTCCAGGGCCTTTGCATAGGCTGACACCTTGTCAAAGACTAAGCTGGTTTCTGCTATACTGAATCATCCTGGTGGAAGAATCAGTTCCTTACTCAAGGTTATTGAGGCATGGGAGCACTGTGGCTAAGCACATTGATCTTGAAGTCAGACTATCTGGTTCAAATCCCAGCCCCTCCCTTACCAGCTCTGTGACCTTCGACAATTCATTAACCCCTCTGAACCTCAGTTTCCTTATCTGTAAAATGGGTGAATAATCTAGAGAAGGTAGGGAAAGGGGCAGTCTGTTCAGAACCAACACAGCCTCTCTTTCTCCTACATACATAGACACACACACACACACACACACACCCATCTGGTGGCACCTCTCAGGTCATTCCTATAGCCTAGTATAATTATCTGTTCTTTTGTTGGTCTCTCTGTATAGACTAAGCTCCTTCAAGATAGAGGATGAGTGCTCTGAGCATCCCGAAGTCATCCAGAACATCCAGAGTCGTTGTGACCAAGAACACATACTGAACAAAGTGTCTCAATCCTAAGGCATTTACATCCCAGCTTTATGATTTCTACTCTATCTACTTACTCCCTGAATTCCGATTTTAATAATAAGTTCCTTTCAATCAAGGCTCAACTACCTGCAGGCCTAATCCGACCATACCCATTCGTGTACTATCATCTGCGGCTGCTTTCAAGCTACACCAGCAGAATCGAGTAGTTTGCAGTAGAGACCATGTGACCCACAAGACTGAAGATATTTACCATTTGGCCCTTTACAGAAAAAGTCTGTCAACCCCTGCTTTCAATCAATTTCTCGTTTTTATTTTAAGTGTACTTTTAAATAGGAAACTTCCTATAACTAATGTGACTGGAAACCAGTATTTCTTGCCATACATGGAAGGCAGCATTCAAATCAATATCGAACTACTGAAATAAACCACATACCAGCTCAAAGTCCTTACCGTGCCTCAGGAAGCCAGGCTGCAGTGCACAAAGCAGACGGCTTGGACGGAGGTGCCCGGATGTACGGTGGAAACAGGGCAGGCTACTCTGCAGGAACAAATGCAGAAAGAAAAAAGGAAAGTGTGACTACTGGATCTTAAAGGACTGCTATGCTTTAATAGTGTAGAAGGAGGAAGACTACGCCAATAAAGAAGTCAAAGAAGAAACCCTCGGGGGCAGAAGATGAACCAGAATTTCTAAGAGCAGGAGCTCAGAGGGCACACAGGCACAAGGGGCCACTGAGAAAGGTAGTGAAGGCTCCTCACAGAGGATCCAAAAAAAAAATATTTTTTCAACATCCCAAAGTAGTAAGCATAATTTATAAACAGGATTAGAAAAGAACATCTCGGGGCGCCTGGGTGGCTCAGTTGGTTAAGCGACTGCCTTCAGCTCAGGTCATGATCCTGGAGTCCCGGGATCGAGTCCCACATCGGGCTCCCTGCTCAGCAGGGAGTCTGCTTCTCCCTCTGACCCTCCTCCCTCTCCTGCTCTCTGTCTCTCATTCTCTCTCTCAAATAAATAAATAAAATCTTAAAAAAAAAAAAAAAAAGAACTTCACTGCTGAATTGACTGATTTAAGGACCAGGGACTGGACTGATTAACCTTCCTGAGCTTTCTGGGTTTAAAGGGTAGCTGGCTGAAGTGCAGAGGCATACTGAGAACCTAGCAGCCTAACCAACCAGTGATTGGGAGTATTTAGAACCAGGTGGAAAAGAGGTCGCAGCACCCAACCTGACCATATGCTCCAGCTCTTTCCTTTATAAGCACCAGACTCCTTGAAAAAGCTGAGGAAAGCTATGCCCCCCCTTCCCAGAAAACTCCACAGAAATATATACACCAAAACTTTTGCATTTAAATTTTTTTTGTACGTTGGAAACGTATTTCCTACACATGAAGAAAACTTAAAAGCAATCTTTAAAAAAAAAAAGTCTTGGCCTCATTTTTTATAACACGTTAAGATTCAAGGTCTATTTGAGTGGTAGAGGGAATAGATCTAAAATAAAACAAAAAAAAAAATGTTCAATTCTTCTCAAAATCTCATTTTAATGAGATTTCTACGATTTCTTGGCCTGAATAGAAAGTTGGAATTGTGGAGTGCTCTTTGGCATCAAAGTCTAATTGTTTTCAAATTTTCATTGAAGGGACACTTGGGTGGCTCAGTCGGCTAAGCGTCTGCCTTCAGCTCAGGTCCTGACCCCAGGGTCCTAGAGAATTGCAATCTAGGGCAAGCACTTCAGGGAAACTGCAGGCAAGTCTGGAGAACAAAGAGAAGTGTTCTTTTAAAGGGGAAAGGGGGATGTAGGGGAGGCTGTTCTAAACTAAAAGGCCATTCGAGTAAACTGGGAGTTTGAAGTGGAGTGGCTTCTCTTTGGGTTGATGCCAGGGCAGGAGGAAAGCCTTTCTTCCTCCTGCTGGGGTAGTCAAGCGGCAGCTAAGGTAGTAGCCCCTGTAAGCTGTGACTCTTCCTGTTGGCTCTGCAGTTGACCAGTGCTGGGCATGAGAGTTCCCCCTGCTGGCCTCCCACCTCCATCCTAAACACAGTTTCCTTTTATCAATTTTCACATTCCCCACCACCCCCCCACCCCCTTTGATGGAGAACTTTCTTTGAAAAGCACTGCTGATCAAGAGTCATGTTTTCCATATTTAGTGGTTTTGTCCCTCAGTGCCAAGGAGGACCTTTCCCGGTTGCCAAGTCCTATGTTGGAGGGAGCGTGCACAGCAGCTGGAAACTACGTAAGGCCATGTTTGAGTAACAAGGAAGCTTAGGAGGGAGAAACTCTCAGGCCCTTCCCATCTGTAATCCAAGATGGTTAAGCCCTGGAGATCATCTTGAGGTGTTGAGCCAGCATCACCTTATCGGATACATTGTTTTTTATTTTTAAAGTTTGAAAGACAACAAAATACAAAACTTCAAATAATTTTACAACAGAAAAAGTAACATGACCATTCCAAATTGTAGGATGGTTCTAAATAAGGACTCTAGGTCTGAAAGTACGCAACCGAAATACTTACTGGCACTTATTCCAACCTCAGGAAGAAAGGTTCTCCCTGCGGAGGCAAATCTGGACTTCTCTTAAAGGAGAACAGTGGCCACTCCAGGAGCACACTGAAAGAATCGACCGAGTGAGTTTGGGAAGATGCAGTGCAAGTATAAACGGGAAGCAATTGCTGATGAACTTTTTGCAAAACAGTAGAACTTCAAAGACATTTTTAAACATTTTAAACTGTTACCACAAAAGAACTATTTATGCCCAAGTATTATTAGTAATACAGTCTGTAAAGTTGTAAATTCTAAAATCATGACTGTGGGTAAGAATTCCAAGTCGGTGAATAGTTCAGATGACTTTTTGCAGATTCTGAACCTTCTAACACTTCAGGAAAAGCAAGTGAAAGATGAATTTGTCCTGGAATCAAGACGAGGCGACTTCCGAAAGACCGTAATCAAAAAAGGAGGTTTCTCCCTTTCACCAGGGCTTGGGAAATGCAGACAAGGGCATTATCTTTCCACAAGAGAGAAAGGAAACAACAGTGAGAAAAGGTATATGGGCCTTGTCCAGACATCTTGTCAGATGTCCCCTGCTTCAATTCTGGGAAATCTTAACTTTCAGGTCACCAGATGGTGTGCGAGTCCAGTCAGAGGTGGGTGCTTTCTTTAGATGTTTCCTGTGACTCCAAGAGTCTTTTCCCTGGAGTTTGGTGGCACAAAGCAGTTCCTGATAAGGGCTTTGCATCGAGGCTGAAATCTCGGGGGGGGGGGGGGGGGTCCTTTTCTAATAGATGAAATCTCCAGATAGCAAGGTGGAATGCGAAAGGTCATTGTCTTCTGGAAGCACACGGTGAAAAACATTGCTCCACAAAAGCATAGTTATTCTAATAGAAGCAATCAGGCCTTTATAATACTGAAATATATCTCCTTTTATCAGCTAAGCGTCAAAGGAGACAGGGGCCAAGTGCATTGGTCACCCTGTGACTATCTCAAAGGGTGAGAGTCTGTGAGTTCCAAAGGGGGCGGATCTGAGATTTAGAAGGACCAATTACAGTGCTTTCACCCAAAATATCTGGAGGGTCTCTATAAATTTTGCCAGTTGAGTCTCAATAGTACCAGTGAGGATGGTGTGCACAATGAAAGTGTTGTAAAAACAGCCAAAACAGCACTGACTTGTTGAAGCACCTGACCAATAAAAGGGGTTCCCTGGTCACTGTGAAGTTCAGGAGAAGTTCCTCAGGTAGGGATAATCTTTTCTAACAGAATTTTGGCCACAGAAGAATTGGCCTATCTACAAGAGAAAGCTTTGGTCCAGTAAGAAAACATGAAAACTATGACTAAAACATATTTATATCCATGAGACAGGGAAGCTATATGAAATCTATACAAACAGGTTTCCCAGGATTATACTTGGGACAGGTGGGGCAAGTAAGGTAGGCACTTTCTGCAGCCTTATTCATATTTCCCCACCAATACTGGTTCCTCAATGCTAGCATTCTGTCAGTAGACCAGTGGTTTAAGGCATACAGAGTGGTGAATAATGGGAATTTTAGAATTTCTTGCAGGAATGGATGGTTAATTGGGCCAAACCAGAGTTCTCTTTTTATCAAGCCAACAATTAGATTTCCAATATTGTTTTTCTCTCTCTCGGGGCAACAGTTAGGTATCTCTAGTCAATTTTTCCAAATTATCATTTGGGAGAACATCCCTTCGGAACATGACAGAGGTTTGGCTATGGGTTTCCTTGGAAACAATGTTTTTGGCAGAAATATCAGGGAGGTGGTTTACTTTGGCTTCCAGGGACTGGAGTCTGGAATGCCCAGGAACCTACAAAAGTATGGCATCTAATAAATTTTGGACATAGGAGCCATTTTTTTTTTTTTTTTTGAGAGAGAGAGAGAGAGAACAAGCAAGAGCATGAGCAGGGGTGGAGGGGCAGAGGAAGCGGGAGAGAGAATCTCAAGCAGGCTCCACGCTGAGCGTGGAGCCCCACATGGGCCTTGATCTCATAGCCCTGAGATCATGACCTGAGTTAAAATCAAGAGTCAGATGTTTAACCGACTGAGCCACCCAGGTGCCCCCATAGGAGCCATTTTAAATTTTATTCCCAATGGAGGTCAGGAAACCTTGTTGCTTCCATAATATTCCAAAGTATGAACTACTCCAAAGGCATACTGACTATTGGTATAAATGCTTAGGGTTTTCTTGGCTAAAATACAAGCCTGAGTAAGGGCTGAAGTATCAAAAGATGAAGTTGCCATCTCAATGACTTCGAAGAGATGCAATAACATACTCAGCATATTTACCATTTTCACCCTTTTTTTTTTTTTTTTTTTAAAGATTTATTTGACAGAGAGAGACACAGCGAGAAAGGGAACACAAGCAGGGGGAGTGGGAGAGGGAGAAGCAGGCTCCCCACTGAGCAGGGAGCCTGATCCCAGGACTCTGGGATCATGACCTGAGCCGAAGGCAGACGCTTTACGACTGAGCCACCCAGGCGCCCCTGTTTTTACCCTTTAAATAAGAACCATCAGTATACCATGAAAAATGTGCATTGGTTAGAGGAGTTTCCTGTAAATTTCCACAGGGAGTCAAAAGGTAATCTGTCAGAGTTAAGCAGTCATGAAGGGTTCCATCTGGGTGTAAATGTAGTCCTTGTTTCAAGATCAAATGCCCTAAGTATAGAACGTGAGTATGAGCAAACTGCAATTTTTCTTTGGAAACTTTGTGTCCCTTTAAGGCCAAAAGTTATAATAGGTGAATGCTGTTTCCTGTGAAGAGGTTTCAGAAGGGGAGCAGAGAAGCAAATCATTTGCATATTTTAACAAAGTAGAGCCTGCAGAAAACTTTCTATCAACCAAATCAGCTTTTAAAGGTTTGTGAAAAGTAAAGACTCTGTGAAACCCCCTGGGCATTAGTGCCCAGGTGTATTTCTGTTCTTACCAAGTGAAAGCAAAAAAATACTGGCCATCCTTATCAACAGGAGTACTAAAAATGCACTGAGCATATCATTTGCAATGAAAAAATTGCTTTCAGTGGGAGTGGATGTCAGGAGCATATGGGGGTTAGGAAAACAGGGTGTTGAGGGATAACAATGTTATTTACTGCTAGTAGGTCCAGGACAAACCTCCATCTTCAGCCATTGGATTTTCTCACAGGTAAAATGGGGTGTTTACAGGGACTAGTGCAGGGGATAATGAGACCGGGAGCTTTATAATCTTCTAGATTGGCTCGCTGTCTTGAAGGACTTCTTTATAGGCTATTAATTTTGGTAAGCGGTTTTGAGGGATCTATCTGAATCTTGATGGGAGGTGCACAGTGGATTCTGCCAATAACAGTTGAGGATTCTGCCCATAAAGAAGATGGTACCTGATCCAACAAGAATCAATGATCAGGATCCCTACACTCAGCTACGGTGCAACATTAGAGATGGAATCAATAAAAGATGTCGAAGGGTCATTTAATTCCCCTGGTTGGCTATTTTGGTTACTACTGTCAAATTCTAGAATTATTTTCCTCTTTTGGGAGAAAGAAATTCTGGCAAAATACTTTTCTAAGAAGTCTTGGCCTAATAAATGAATAGGGCCTGAGGAACTAAGGAGAAAAGGGTGCATCTCTCTCAAAGGACCTAGACAAAAGGGAATAGGTTCAGAGACAGGAACCTGTTGAGGTTTATTAAGAGACCCCCAGTATTTGAACTTAGTATCCTAAGGCACTGAGAGTGTAGCTCCAGTATAACCAGGGACAGAGACAGATTCATTCTTAATCTGGAGAATGGTTTCTCCGAGCCAAGTAATAGTGAGGATTGGGAAGTTCCTTGAAGCCTGTCATTGGGAATTGGGAGGACACTGGAAAGACTGAGCAGAGGGCACGGAAGATGCCTGGAATGCTTAAGTTGGTAACATCTTAAACCAATGTCCAGGCTCTTTGCAATAATAGGAGAAATTAGAAGGGTTTTGGTTCTGTTTAGGGGCCTTCACCTGCTGGAGCTGAAAAATTTGAGAATTTTAGCAGTCTTTTAGTGGGCTCATCTAGGATATGAGCAAGCAGGTTTGCCAAATTAACTAGATCTGAAGTGGACAAAATTTCCCATTCCATCCTGGTCCTTTGGTCTGATTCCTTCCGGAAGCAGGCTGTTCCAAGCAGAGGAAAGAAGAAACCAACTCAGCCTATTAATAAACACAGAATTACATGCTACCCTGGGGCGCCTGGGTGGCTCAGTCGTTAAGCCTGCCTTTGGCTCAGGTCATGGTCCCAGGGTCCCGGGATCGAGCCCCACATCAGGCTCCCTGTTGGGGGGGGACTGCTGCTCCCTCCCCCACTCCCCGTTTGTGTTCCCTCTCTCGCTGTGTCTCTGTCAAATAAAATCTTTAAAAATAAATAAAAATAGGGTGCCTGGGTGGCTCAGTTGGTTGAGCGACTGCCTTCGGCTCAGGTCATGATCCTGGAGTCCCGGGATCGAGTCCCGCATCGGGCTCCCTGCTCGGCGGGGAGTCTGCTTCTCCCTCTGACCCTCCCCCCTCTCATGTGCTCTCTCTCTCTCTCTCTCATTCTGTCTCAAATAAATAAATAAAATCTTTTTAAAAATAAATAAATAAATAAAAATAAATTAAAAATAAATGCTATCCTGATGGATTCAACATCTAAATAAAGGAAGACCAGAATTTTCTTTAAAGGCAATTTGGAGTTGGTTGTAATAGTCATGAACAGGTTCATCAGGCTTTTGTGTGCAACCCTGAATGTTATTCCAATCAACAGGCTTAGAAGAAGCTACTGTAACTATTCACTGGTGATTTCCAGTGAGTGTCCTAGCCTCCTGCCAAAAGTCAGGAGTTTGTTTCTCTAAATCCCCTTCAGGATATTCCCATTGGGCTAGTTCTATCCAATGTTGGCCTGACCTTCAGCAACAAGCACGTAGACTCATTGATATAAAGAAGCCAGGTTGGTAAGTTTGGATGACTATGCTACGTTCTTAGGAACCTCTGGGAGTCCTCAGCCATGTTAGGAAACTCTAACTACAGCTGCAATTCAGGGGCACCTGGGTGGCTCAGTCTGTTAAACATCTGCCTTTAGCTGGGGTCATGATCCTAGGGTCCTGGGATCGAGTCCCGCATCCAGCTCCTTGCTTGGCTGGGAGCCTGCTTCTCCCTCTGCATGCCACTCTTCCCCCCCCCCCCGCCCCGACCCCGACAAATAAATAAATGAAATCTTAAAAACAAACAAACAAAAACTATGACTACAATTCAGCCTTTGTGCAGGGAACATAAAGACCTGGGGTTTATCTGGATTCTCAGAAGACTTAACTTTAAAGGGGGTTTTAACAGGTTCAGGAGAAGACAGAGCAGGGGGAGGCTTGGAGGGAAAGGCAAGTTTGGCAGAGAATAGAGAGAAATGGCACAGGAGGCAAGGCCTGAGCACAAGTGGCTCCCAAGTGTTAGGAACCCCAGGAGGAAGGGGAGGGGAAAAAGAGGCCTCAGAGACATTTTGACTTCTTTCAATTATTTGTTTGCCTCAGTTAATTTAGAAATACTATTTTGCAAAGAGGCAAACTTAGAATCCTGAAAACACTTGGAAGCCTCAAGGTACCATTTACAATAGGTATCTCATTCAGTTTGTTTGTTTTTGTTTTAGGAGCCGCGGCTTTCTAATTTAATTTTGAGTAAAATAAGTTTGGTGAGCTCAGATGTTCCCCATAATGGCCACTGACGGTCTAAATTACTCCGGTTAAGTTGGTCCGTTTCCTTAGAAATGTGCATGAGGAGGGACCATAGTTTTTAAACATAACACCAGCGCCGTTCCAGTAGGAGTTATCTTCAAGCATTTTGATGACTGGGATCCCATTTCTTAGAGGTTTTTCTCTAGAGCAAAGAGGAAAAATTCCTAAACAGCACAGTTTCAACAGGAACAGTCTGGTTCCAGAGGGATCAGACCAAAGCCCAGCATAATTCCAAAGGGCACCGGTCCCAAAAAGGAGTCGGACCGAAAACCAAACAAGTACACTGAGGAAGGACAAAGCCTTAAATAAAGCCTGTAATGAAGCACCGGGGTGGGTCAATCGGTTAAGCGCCGACTTTTTTTTTTTTTTTTTTTTAGGATTTTATTTATTTGTCAGAGAGAGAGAGTGAGAGAGCGCGCACAAGCAAGGAGGTCCGCAGGCAGAGGGAGAAGCAAGTTCCCCACTGAGCAGGGAGCCCGAGGGGGGCTCCATCCGGGGACCCTGGGATCATGACCTGAGCCGAAGGCAGACGTTTAATCGACTGAGCCGCCCATGTGCCCCGCAATCCTGGCCTTTTAAATGATCAATTCTGGGGTGCCTGGGTGGCTCAGTGGTTAAGCGTCTATCTCTTGATTTCGGCTCAGGTCAGGATCTCAGAGTCCTGAGATCGAGCCCCCAAGTCGGCCTCATGCTGGGCGTGGCGGCGCCTGCTTAGCATTCTCTCTCTCCCTCTTCCGCTGCCCCTCCCCCACCTCTCTCCCTCGCTAAAAAATAAATAAATAAATAAAAGCCTGTAGAGCGCAGACACAAAGAGAGCAGAGCTCGACATCCAGGAGAAAACTTACCCTCAGACTCCAGGGTCCCGGAGAAAGCAGTGAGCTCAGCTGGCTCTGTGGGCGCCGGCACCAGCTTGCTCACCAGCCTTAGGTGCTGGGGGGGGGTCTTCTCTGGATCCCACTTCTGATCACCAAGTAACACTAATCT
Source organism: Neomonachus schauinslandi (assembly GCF_002201575.2). Taxonomy (NCBI): domain Eukaryota; kingdom Metazoa; phylum Chordata; class Mammalia; order Carnivora; family Phocidae; genus Neomonachus; species Neomonachus schauinslandi. The sequence continues at coordinate 154,313,419 of NC_058407.1, read as the reverse complement.
TAAAAAATAAAACTGCCAGATGTTTCACCAGCAAAAATGACCTTACTCTACACAAGCAAACTACTGCAAGTCCTCAGAGTTGTTGTTTTTTTAAATAGAGGAAAGGGGAGGAGTTAGTGGGGCTCTTATAAACAAAGAGTCCATTGGAGTAAACTGGGAGTTCTAAGTATAGTGGCTTCTCATTGGCTGAGTTGCGAGAGTCTCTCATTGGCTGGGCTGTTGCCAGGACAGGAGGCAAGCCTTTCTACCTTCCCTTGTGCAAGGTGCATCTCTTCCTCTTGGGTCTGCAGTTGACAAGGAGCGGTAGAGTGAGAGCTCCGCCTGCCTCCCGACTCCATTCTTTTTTTTTTATTTAAGATTTTATTTATTTATTTGACAGAGAGAGACACAGCGAAAGAGGGAACACAAGCAGAGGGAGTGGGAGTGGGAGAAGCAGGCTTCCCGCGGGGCAGAGAGCCGGATGCGGGGCTCCATCCCAGGACCCTGGGATCATGACCTGAGCCGAAGGCAGACGCTCAATGACTGAGCCACTCAGGCGCCCCCTCCCAACTCCATTCTAAATGAGGTTCCCTTTTAGTACTTTTCACACCCTCAATGAGTTCCTGTGATATTATGATTTATAATAAGAAATATATGTTTGGTCTTGTCCCATTCCTGGCACAGAGCTCCTAAAACCCTTGGAATTTCCTAAGTGATCAGAGCAATCAAGGTGTCTTTTGTTATGTTAAAATGAGGCGCCTTTTGGACCCACACAGAAGAATGGGCGCTGGTTGCCAGGAGAACCAGGCCTGTGATTAGAGGATTGGGACTTTCAGGGACACCTTGGGTGGCACAGTCAATTAAGTATCTGACTCTTGATTTGGGCTCGGGTCATGATCTCATGAGATTAGGACCCAGCAGCCCCCGGCAGCGTGTGGCAGCCAGGGTAGGCCATGTGTTGGGCATGGAGCCTGCTTAAGATTCTCTATCTCCGGGACACCTGGGTGGCTCAGTCAGTTAAGTGTCTGCCTTTGGCTCAGGTCATGATTTCAGGGTCCTGGGATCTTGCCCCATGTCAGGACCCCAGCTCAGCAGGGAGCCTGCTTCTCCCTCTCCCTCTGCCTCTCCCCCTGCTTGTGCTCTCTCTGTCCTCTCTCAAATGAATAAATAAAAATCTTTGAGGGGGGGAAGATTCTCTTATCTCCTTCTCCCTCTGCCCCTCCCCCTTCTCTCCCTTCCTAAATAAAAAAATCAAATTAAATTTTTAAAAAGAGGGTTGGGAAAGTTCCAACCCCTACCTCCAGCTCCAGGGAGGAGAGAGAGGCTGGAGGTTGAATCAGTCACCTATGGCCAATGATTTAATCAACCGTGCTTATATAATGAAGCCTCCATAAAAACCCAGAAGGACTGGGTTCAGAGAGCTTCTGGGTTAGTGAACACGTGGAGGTACCAAGCTCAGAGAGGGTATGGAAGCTCCACGCTCCTTTCCTCATACTTTGCCGTACACAACCCTGCCATCTGGCTGTTCCTGAGTTACATCCTTTAATAATAAAGTGGTGATTAGTAAGTAAAATGTTTCTCTGAGTTCTGTGAGCCACCTTAGCAAATTAGTCGAAGTTGAGAGGCTCTTGGGAATCTCTGCTTTTTAGCCATTTGGTCAGAAGTACAGGTAACAACTGGGCTTGTGATCAGCATCTGAAGTGATGGGGAGGCAGTCTTGTAGGACTGAGCCTCAACCCATGGGATCTGATGCTATCTCCAGGTATCTCGTGTCTGAATTCAGTTGGATTACAGGACACCTAGCTGTGTCGGAGAATTGCTTGCTGGTATATCAATACCCCCCACATCGGAATTGGTACCAGAACCTATTTAGTTCCTCAGCATTCCTAAGTGTGTTCAGATTTTAAAACACCAAGAAATGAGTAAGGCTTATCATTCTCAACTCCAGTCTGCAGAAGAACTTTCTTTCAGTCTTGTACACTTTGGAGAGGCTGAAAGAGCTCACAGTTTTTCTGCAACATCCATAATGGTAACTGAAGGACCTTGAGTGGAAATCTCTGCTTCATTCAGTTGGCCAGTAAGGCCCTCCAAGTAAGTCCAGTGGTGAAAGAATTTGCTGCCACATTGTTCTGCAAGGGGGCTTTTCATTTCCTCCGGAAGGCGAAAAGTCTGTTCAATATTCAAGCAAGAGGTTGGGGATTTGTTTTCTGGAGAGGCAACACACTTGTGTTTAAACAAGATGAACATAATATTATGCATGCATTTTGTGACAAAAACTCCTGAAAAGACAAGTTTTTACGACACTAGACAAGGCTCCTTTCAAGATTTTGGCCGAGTCTTTGATACCAACGTAGACTGTAATGAAGCATGCAATGTCTCCACCAAAGGAAGGAAGCCATGTGTTGTCAAGCATGACAGATGCTCCCTTCCATGCCCAGATTTTTTTCCAGTTAAAGTTACGCCTGAAAAAAAAAAACCAAACTTTTCAGCCATTAATGTCTCCAAAGGGACCCACCAAAAGAAAACATTTCTTCTGATGACACCAGAGGGCACATAACGGATGAAGAGTAGTAGCTCCACACTGAAAAGTGTAAGTATTTTCGTGCAATTGCAGGCTAAGAGAAAGGAGCAGCTGCAATTCCTGCTTTCAAATATCAGGAAGAAATGTTTGTCTCTTAGAGTAGGTGAGGTTCTTTGACAGAGACACTGTTTTATTGGTGTCTCTGCTCCAAGTCATAAACCAGCTTGATCACTGCGAGAGCGCAGGTTTTTCCCAAGTCATCCCCTATTGCACAGATATTCTGTTCCTTGGCAATGTAAGAGGCAGAGTTATAGAATGGTCCCACATCTGGCTTTGGGGCAGGGGAAAAGGCAAGTTCAGGGGAAGTTTCATCCTTTTCAAATCTAATCTTCTTCCCAGGAAACATACCTACGCTGCAAGATACTATATGGGGATGCTGAAAAGGAAGGTGCTCCTTCAGCTTTGTTCCATGTACCCACTGACAAGTAATTCTCATTCCAAGAACCATTATGGCTTTAGTGACCCATTATGTTCAGTAGTGAAATTAAAATCAAGCGATACGGAAGTGCTTCATGCTTTTATTTCAGGATACTTTCCAAATGGGCTAAGCTTATGATTTCCTTAAGCATTATGGCAACGTAAACCTTCTTTCATTTCTATCAGAGAAATTAATCTAGGTATCGACAGGTGACAACCATAAACTTAGTGTATTACCTTACTGAGCAACCACCCCATTCTACAGCACAATTGTTTGGAATGAAACAACACCTTCATTATATAATTTGACCACAACTTTTTTTTCCCCAAAGATGACTTCTATTCCAAATAACAAGAAAGAAAAATGGAAGAAAAGCATCATGCGTGCATGTGTATGTGTGTGCCCGTATGTGTGTGTGTCTGATTCATAGAACACTTGCCCCTCAACCACAGGCCCCATATCTGGCCCTCCCCTCTCCCGTCTGAGGTTAAGAAACTCTGCAATTGGGGTGCCTGGGTGGCTCAGTTGGTTAAGCGACTGCCTTCGGCTCAGGTCATGATCCTGGAGTCCCGGGATCGAGTCCCGCATCCGGCTCCCTGCTCAGCAGGGAGTCTGCTTCTCCCTCTGACCCTCTTCCCTCTCGTGCTCTCTGTCTCTCATTCTCTCTTTCTCAAATAAATAAATAAAATCTTTTTTTAAAAAAAAGAAACTCTGCAATTAATATTGACTGGCCTATTGCTGCTTTACAAATAATTGAATGGAATTGTTATGGCTGTTTTTTTTTTAATTTTTAAAAAGCTTTTATTTATTTGAGAGAGAGAGCACGAGCAGAGGGAGGGGCAGATGCAGAAGCAGGCTCCACGCTGAGCAGGAAGCCCGATGCGGAGCTCAATGTGGAACTCGATCCCAGGACCCTGGTATCAGGACCTGAGCAGAAGGCAGATGCTTAACCAACTGAGCCACCCCAACATCCCTGTTGTGAGCTGTTCTGAGCAACCAGACCAAATGACAGATTACAGTCAACATATATTTCAAGCCCAAAATGGCCCATATTTTCCACTCTTCCCACCATTTTTTTCTTTTTTTTTTTTTTTTAAGACTTCATTTATTTGGGAGAGAGAGAAACAGATGGAGATAGAGCACAAGCAGGAAGGAGAGGGAGAAGCAGGCTCGGATCATGACCCAAACCAAGGCAGATGCTTAACCGACTGAGCCACCCAGGAGCCCTCCTACCACCATTTTTAGACTCTTTGTCCAACTCCTTATTTATGGATAGGGCTCTCCAGTGATGAATGATACTCCCTTTGTGACATTTGAGATGCTCAGATTGTGAGTGGTAGGCCTCTTTATTTTCCTCCGGGGAGGCAATGTAGCATAGTGGTCAAGTGAACAGTTTCGGAAGTCAGATGGGCCTGGGTTTGACTTCCAGATCCACTATTTATTTTACTTCTTTAATAGCTATGTGGCCTATTTAATCTTTCTAAAGCTGTTACCTCATCTGTAAAATGGAAATTAAAGGAGATAACAAATCTTCACTAAAGAGTCTGATTCCAATTTTCATTTTGACCTTGACAGCCTTCAAACTCTACACTTTCCCCTTCTGCTTTGGACTCATATCTCAGCAAGCTGATAAGCAAGCCTGGGTGTTCCTTTCTTTGGTGACAGCAAGATGTTCACACCACAGAAGCCCTGGCAGGTGGGTGGGAGCCCTCACCCCCGCCCTACCCCTAACCACCATAAAAGCCAAGACAGTCTCCATTCTTTGCTCTCTCAAGACATTTTGTACCTACTTGGGAAGCTTGCCCTGCTTTCCCCCAGAAGGCCTTGTTATTTGAGGAATAAACCTTGTCATACCCTCTTGTGTGTGTGTGCATATGAACCAAATATTGACCGATGGAGTCCATCCCACTGCTTCTGGGTGACTACAGGAAGTGGCACAGTTAGCAGGATGTCTAGGCAATGCCACCTCCAGTGAGGGTCTTTCTTCTCTCGCTTTGGCTTGCAAACTGGCTCTGCTGTCACTGGAAAGCATGCATTACAAGCTGCTGTTGCCCAGGGTCTTCTTCCAGTTGTGCTGCCTGCTGGCTAGCTTGCACTTTGAGCTGAACTGCTTTGTGCCACATCTGCTGAGTTCTTCAAGGCCCTGTTATACTTAACCAGCCCAAGGCAATAATAATTGGCATTTAGGAACAGGAGTATGGGGTTGGGGCCCTCCGTAAAGTAGCCCTGGGTCACATGTCTTGGCCTGGACCCATGTGTCTTGGCCTGGACTCAGAGGGAATTGTGTCTCCATTCCAGCATCACCCATTACTGCTGCTAGGTTTGGGGGAATGACTTTTACCCTGTGACCATTGTGTGTGTCTCAGCTGGGCTTTAGCTCCCTGGAGGGCTCAGGGGAAAAACTGATACCCTACACACTATGCATGCCTTCTGGGTGGTCACTCATGTGGAAGAATATCCTGAGGTCATACCCCTAAAAATGCTTCTGTGGCTGCATATGGTTCTGTCATAACAAGTTTTGTCCTCACGGTTATAGAAAAAAACACTCATAGCACCTCCGTGGCACAGTCAAAGGGTTAATTTAAATACTACTTGAGCTATGGGTCCTAAAACTCCATAAAGCAATCATCTCCATGGGGGGAGGCGCCTAATCCTGACAATACCAATTTGAGGGTCTCTGGAGGAAGAAATTTCTAAATATGAGCAAGGTAGAGATGACCCACCCACCAAAGTATAGGAACCACCACCAGGTGATGATGATGATAATGATGATCGTGATCATGATCGTGATACCACCTGGATAGAGAAAGAAACAAAACAACAGAAACAGAGATTTGGCCCAACTGGAAATCCAAAATTTACTAAAAGAATTTCTAGAATAAAAAGGTAAAGGGAGTAGATTGGCTTTCACAACCTTACAGCATAGGTTCTGAATTGACTGAATATCTACTGAGATACACCAATTGGAGGCCTTAGTCAATACTGAAACTCAAATTATAGTTTACCTGAGGATCCCACTAAATTTAAACATGGTCATCCGTATAATCTCATGGGAGTCACTAAACATAAAATACAAGAGCAAAAAGGTGTGCCTCTCCTTCACCGTCAGAAATATTGCCTTGCCTAAATTCCCCACAGTCAAAGTGCCCATTGGCCTAAAATATCCCAGAGTGGGCATGGACACTCTGAGAATTCAAAGGGTGATAAATGAAAATCCAATTAAATCTCCACCACTTACAATCAGCTTAATAAAAATGGAGCCCCATAGACCTCCCTGCCCCTGGTTAAAATATTTAATAAGACCCAATATAAATAAAAACAGGGCATTTAAGATGGAAACATGTTATCCAAGACCTATTTAAAGAAGGGAATGATTATCTCCATTACTGCTCCATTTAATAGCCCAAGTTGGCCTGTTCCTAAACCTTGGAAGGAATGAATGGTACCTCACCATGGATACTGGAATCTTAATGTCACAGCCCCACCCACTGAGGCCCCCATATCCAGTATTATGTAAATTACTGACTTCATCTCATCAGCAACTGGTAAATACTTTGCAGTCATAGATTTGCTAAATCTCTTCTATTCAGTGCTTATTTTAACAGCCTCTCATTCGCAATTTGTCCGCACCATCAAAGGGACAGCTTTACCTGGCTACCCGTGGAGTACCTCAACAGCCCTGCCATTGCACATAATCTTGGCAAGCAAGATCATAACCACAATCAATGTGATGGAACATAGTAGGAAGCTATTCGTTTCTATCCCTAATAAGGACATCCCTAAAAAAGGATGGGACCCAAGGGTCAGCACAATTCACTGAACTTCAGAAAGTTATCTTAGCACTGAATGCCCTGGCTAACAATCAGCCCCATCCGCACACTTTTTTAGACTCGTGGACCATTGCCAATGATCTGGCCCTTGGTCTTGCCAATGGCACAAACAATTCCTTATCCAAGGTTAACCCCTTTGGGGTAAAGAACTCCATGAATCTCTTGCCTCACAGATCCCCAAAATATAAATCAAGGTCACACATGTCTCTGTACATACTAAAGCCATGGTACAAGGCCTCACCAAGACATTTTTTATCTCCTTTGAAGTTTTGACCAAAGCACTCATTTCAATTCTCAAAATACACAATGCTGGGCTCTTTAATGATTCATTCTATGAAACTTTCATCTCCCCTGCTGATCTCAAGATACAGGCTCATAGAGAACTATTAGTGCTTAATTAAACAAGCTCAAACCCAATTAAATGAAACATAGCACACTTCAGTCATTAGTCAAACATCAAGGATGAATCATAATAAAGAGTCTGCCTTCATTTCTGATGTTTGACTGCTGACATCTTCCAAACCTACCCCTCCCTCGTCCCCTTCTGCCCCAAATCTAAGCAAGCCGATAAGGAAACATAGATGCTCTCTCCTTTGGAGCCAGCTGGAAGTTGTAAGCCTAGCTCTCACATAAGACCCCTCACCCCAACCCTACTCCTAACTACCATAAATGCTAAGCCAGTCTCCTCTCCCTGCTCTGTCAAGCCATTTTTGGACCTGCTGGAGAGTCTGTCCTGCTCTCCCTAGAAAGCCTCATTATGTAAGAATTAAAACTTTTCCTACCCCTTGGTACCTGTGTGGCATCATCAATCTTGACATCTGGACTAAATTGGGGGGGGGTGTCCATGTCCTTGCTAGGTGACCACAAGAGTACCTGGCATATTGCATGTTTAATAGATGGAAATTAGTGTTGTTTTTATTTACCCATTTAAGTTGATGGATATATGTAAACCTGACAGTTATCATATTTATGCTTGGATACAAGAGAGACAATGTATTAATCTAAGTGATCCTTGATGCCAAAGATGTCAGAAAACTTTTGTGCCAATGACAGATCCCTCATGTCACAGGATGCTAAGAACTCCCAGTAAAGAGCACTGAATGAAAACTTAGAGGTTTCCTGATTGGGGGAGAAAGTGGCACATACTGAGCATTGAACAGTTAAACAGTTTTTGAGCGAATGAAACATTTTTTGAGTGAATGGACCTCGTATGTGGAACTTGAGAACAAATTAGATATAAGGAAGAGAAAAGGAACGAGTCAAAAATAATTCAGAACAAGAAAGTTGCCCTGATGTGCTTCATCCAGGGGCACTTGGCAAACTTTAGTGATTAAGAAAATAATGCTTTTAGAAAAAGTTTTGGCAGTGAGACACTCAGGAAAACCTATCAACAAATATCAAGCCTGGTCCTTTTTAAGACACTGTGCAGAAATAATTCCAAAAAGATTAAAATCAGTGCAGAAACCAAGGAACCATTTTTTTGTATCATATTGATCATTCCAAGTGGAACTGTTAGATATCTCAGAGAAATTGTGGTTCTGAATTGCTTTTGCCTCTAACTCTGGACCTCTGTTCCTAAAAGATTGTTTCCTAAAGGAAAACATTCAACCAGAAAATTTTAGCACATCAGAATCTCTCTGAAGATTAAGAAGTCTGTGTAGGACTGAATGTCTAAATTGAAAAGTTTTTGCTGTCATATTCAGGTATTAATCAAATAGTTCTTCATATCTCCTTCCTTTCTGTCTGTAGTTCACCTATGTCAACCTTTCTCTCAGAAGTGAAATAAAATTAAAGCCTATGACACTGAGTGTCAGTCATGGAGGGACATGTCTCCAAGTTTGCCTCCGCTAAAGTGCCTCCAGAGACACATGTCTCACACCAAGTGTCCACTGTACTTCTTCTCTACTCATTTTCACATAATCCAAAAATCATATTTCAGATGCAGAGTTCCCACTGGGCTAACCCCATTAGGTCTGGCCACCTCTGTAACTGTTGGAGTCTCTTACTTGAATGATTAGTCCCCCTCTCCCGACTGTGTGGGTTGACTTTCTCCCCATCTGGGGTTGCTTGGAACAAAAATAACTACCTCAAATCCTTGTCACTAAAGCAAGAGGAGGTGGCATTAGATCTCTCAGAACAGGATGTCATTACAAGTTTTCTTTGTTAGCTACAGGTAAGACATTTGAGTGGTCCTCCCTCTGCTGACCTTGCTACACAGTCTTCCCATGTCTGGCATTTGACCTTCAGAGTGCTGCCATAAAAGGGACTCAGAGTCCAGCAACTTAATGATTATAGAACACAGAAATCTGAGCCCCCAGGTTTAGCAACTCTGCTGTTTTCTTTTGTGCAGCTCTGCTTCTGCGTAACTAAGGGAAAGCCTTTCAAAATGGTGGTCAAACTTCTTAGGTGTTGGTTGATCTGAATATGTAAACCTCATCCTCCAAATCCAATGAAGTCAGCTATTGGCTGGACTTCCAGTGCTGTGGAAAGGCCAGGTTTGCCTGCTGCCTTTGGAACCCCCAATCCTGGTAACATCACACTTAGACTTGGGAACGTAAGGAAATGCAGGAAATCTGACTTCATGGCTTTGATTCTTGATTCTTCTTTGGAATCAGGGTAATTTTCCTGCTTAAAGAGCTATCTTATTAGAGTAATGGGCAAGATGGACGTGTCTTACTTCACGCTTTCAAAATTTCATGACCACCTTCACTATTTTGGCTATGTGCCATTTGTTCTATGATTTGCTTAACAATGTTCTTTAAGTCAGCTCATTCTTAATTTATTTTTTTAATCTTAAGCAATAATATCTAAGAGCTAATGAGTTTGGTGTGTTAGTCATATATCTCTTTTCATAATATACATTATGCTAAATACCCATTCAAGTATTTTTCAAATGTTCAACTTGGTACCATTTAAAATAATCTTATACACCATATGTAACAGTCAGGATTCAGGCAGGACAACAGAAACTGCACAAGTTTATCTTAGAATTTTTTAGACAGTATGGGAGAACTAAAAATGCAAAAAGGGAACACTTGAGTTAACACAGAAATAGTAACTGTATGAAGCAGTTACTGAAGGAACAGAGGGAAGAGTACGGGGTTATTAGAACCTAGAAGAACAATGCTGGTGTAACCCCCTGCCCCTGCCAAGGCATTGCTGGAGTGATGGTACCCAGAAGAGCAAGCAAATAAGAGGAAGGCATCCCTTCTTCCTCTTTCTTCCTTCCAGCCTCCCTATTCATGGAGCATCCAGCTGGCAAAGGAGAAATGTGGTTCACAGATCTCCAGACCCAGCATTGCAGAGTAGAGTCTAGAAGGATGGGTTAGTTGAGAGATGATATCCTGACAACCAGCGCACTTCACTTGGCAGAATGCAGTGGTCCCCCCTTATCTGTGGTTTCAGTTACCCGTGGTGCAGAAGCAGATGATCTTCCTTCGATGAATCATCAGGTGAACACAGCCTAACCCTATGTCATGATGCCTACTTCATTCACCTCACTTCATCTCATCACATAGGCATTTTGTCATCTTGCATAACCACAAAAAGAAGAGTGAGTACAGTACAGTAAGATATTTTAAGAGAGAGAGAGACCACATTCACATAACTTTTATTATAGTATATTGTTATTATTGTTTTATTTTATTATTATATATTATTGATAATCTCTTACTGTGCCTGATTTATAAGTTAAACTTTATCATTGGTATGTGATGATAGGAAGAAACGTGGTTTATATGGTGTTTGGTACTATCTGTGGGCTCAGGCATCCACTGGGGGTCTTGGAACATGTACTCCGCACATAAGGGGGGACCTACTGTACTTCCATAAAAGATGCTCAGAAGAGAAATGTCTGTTTGGGCAAATATGCTTGTGTGTTGTAAGAAAGAGAAGTTGGAACAGGCTTTCCAGACCCCCTCAAGGCCCAACAAACAAATTATAATTTAGACGAGTCTGGGATTCTTCGCAGCTCAGCTTGTGGTGAGGGTATTAGCTTCACAACTCCAAACAAGCTAAGCCGTCTGTACGAACACCCTCCACAGCACCTCGCTGGGAAGCCTGGAGGTGCTGAAAACATAAAGCTTTCAATTCTTGTTTCCAGCCATGGGAGTTGAGCTGGCAGATGGGCTCTATCCAGCCCCAGGAAAGGATACCACAGACCTTGCATCCAAAGAGATCACAACCAAGATGGTAAGGCAGAAACTCTCGAAAGTTTCCAGCACAGTGCAGTACGAATCACCTTGGTCATGTGCCCTATTATTGCTGGTTGCTGTTTTAAAATCTCCTGTGCCTTCCAATCGCACAAATTCCTCACTTGGTTGCAAAAATGCCCTCAGTTGTTCACCCCTCCTTATCACCCACTCTTTACAATGTGACTTCACAGCTCCTCGTACCATGAGTTGGTGTCTATTTCCTCACCCCGTGGGCTGGCTGTGATGACTTTCTTTGGCCAACAGGACGTGGCAGAAATGATGGAGTGTCAGTTCTGAAACAGTCAAGAGGTCTTGTGGGCTTCCACTTTCTCTGAGAATCTTATCATCATGTGACCAAGCCTGCCCAAGCTAGCCTCATGGAGGGTGAGGGACCGCGTGGAGAAGAGCCAGGGTTCCCCAGCCAGGAGCCAACCTCCCCCCAGAAGCAGAGGCACCTGCTGATCCATAGCTGACTACAGGTGAAAAAGAGAGATCAGCTTAGATCACAAAACCACCCAGCTGAGTCCAGCCTAAATTGCCACAACCTGCTGAATCACGAACTAATAAATCATCGTCATTTTTAAGCCACTACATTTTGGAGTAGTTTGATATGCAACAAGAGCTAACTGCTGCATATGGCCAATGAGGCTCTAAAAGAACTTTCCTGCCTCTCTCTCTCCAGCCACGTATTTCATTTCTCTCCCCCTCATTCACTGTTCTAATCCCTCTACCTAGACCACTCTTTCCCCTCCCTCCCCTGACAGCCAACTCCAACACATCTATTTTTTAGTCTCAGTTTACATAAGACTTCCTCCAAGATCTCCCTCAATGTCTAACATAAATTAGATGCTTATCTCATACTTTCCCATAGAATACCTTTTCCTTCAAGGAATGTATCAGAATTTGTAATTATATATCTAACTGTAAGATCTTTGGTTAATGTCTACTTCCTCCAGTCTCCTGGAAGTCTCCAGTCTCCTCTCCATACCCAACACCTAGGCAGTGCTTGGCACATAGCAGGTGCCCCATTAATTATCTGTTGGATGACTGAATGGCTTCCAGGTTAAATAACTGAGCATTCTGGATACCAGATTATTTTTTTAAGAATGAATTTATTTATTTATTTGAGAGAGAGCGTGCGTGAGCAGGGGATGAGCAGAGAGAGAGAGACAAGCAGACTCCACAAAAGTCGGGTGTTCAACCAACTGAACCACCCAGGCGCCCCTGGATACCAGATTCTTAAAGAAGCCTACTTGAAGGATCAAAGAAGAAAGTGATGCCACCTCCTTTTCCTCACTATTTTGCCTATTCCTGACACCAATTCAGAATGCTTAGAACAGACGTGACTGATCCCAGATGCAGAATTTTTGCCTTTCCTGGACCATGATTCTTCCAGGCTCTGAATCCATGTAGCAGAGATAGCTAATTATCCTTCAGTATCTATCCCGCCTTCTTCCTTTTATATTCCTCCACGTGGTTTTAATAGGGCACACGGCTGTCCCACTGGAATCTCACTTCTCAGCAACTAGATATGGCCATGTGATTAAATTCTCACCAAGGAAATCTGAGTGCATCTGCATCTTCATCAGTGTTCTTACAAAGAAATTGCTGGTCTGGGGCGCCTGGGTGGCTCAGTTGGTGAAGTGTCTGCCTTCAGCTCGGGTCACGATCCCGGAGTCCCAGGATCAAGCCTTATGAAGGGCTCCCTGCTCAGTGGGGAGTCTGCTTCTCCCTCTGCCTCTGCCCCTCCCCCGGCTCGTGCTCTCTCTCGCGCTCTCTCTCTCAAAGAAATAAATAAAAACACTTCAAATTAAAACATACTTAATGTCGGGGCACCTGGGTGGCTCAGGTGGTTAAGCGACTGCCTTCGGCTCAGGTCATGATCCTGGAGTCCCGAGATCGAGTCCCACATCAGGCTCCCTGCTCAGCAGGGAGTCTGCTTCTCCCTCTGACCCTCCTCCCTCTCGTGCTCTCTCTCATTCTCTCTCTCGCAAATAAAAAAAATAATAATAAACTAAATTAAAAAATAAAAACTTCTTTAAAAAAAAAAACATAATGTCTTAACCTAAACAGATTCAATACTCTGGAAATTCCATATACAGATGGACACTGGCTCTCCTGAACTTTAAGAAAATCTCCCTTACACCAACATGCAGGACTTTTCACTCCTATCAGAGTTTCCTTAACTACACAGGAAAGAGAATTTGTACCCAAAAATGTCTGGATTATCACAAAGTAGCCCTCCACAAGCAGGGGATTTTCGTTAAAGTATTATATTCTATCTTTAAATTCCAATGCAAATTGTTTACATCCTACTTATTTTATTTTTTTTAAGTTTATTTTTTAGTAATCTCTACATCCAAGGTGGGACTCAAACTCACAACCCAGAGATCAAGAGTCACAAGCTCTACCCACTAAGCCAGCCAGGGGCCCCAACACTCCACTTATTTTAATAGGAAACAATGTTTTCATCTGCTTGCCTTCATTTCTAAGCAGTTTAAGATATGTTCAACCTTACTCATAATAAAAAGAAAAGCAAATTAAAACTACAAAACAAGAGGGGCACCTGGGTGGCTCAGTCGGTTAAGCGTCTGCCTTGGGCTCGGGTCATGATCCCAGGGTCCTGGGATCGAGCCCCACATCGGGCTCCCTGCTCAGCAGAGAGTCTGCTTCTCCCTCTCCCCCTGCTGCTCCCCCTGCTCCTTCTCTCTCTCACTCACTCTCTCTCTCTCTCTCAAATAAATAAAATCTTAAAAAAAAAAAAACCTACAAAACAAGCAAATAAAGTTTAAATGCAAAATTTAAATTGATCCACCACTCAACCTCTGGGAATCTCCTCTCCAGATACTCTTGCACCTGCATGGAAAGACATCTGTGCCAAGATGTGTATCCAGCACCACCTGCAATAGCAAGACCGGAAGCAACCTGAGTGTCATTCAGTAGAAGACTGGATCTGTGAGATGCAGTATGTGGGTATGTGTTGGGTGGGTTCTCTGAGAAGCAGATGTAGATATGGAGAGCAAAATGTATTATTGGGGAGTAACAGCTATGAAGAAAAAGGAGAGGAAATAGAATTGGGTGAGGGGGAGTGCCACGAGAGCACAATTCAGGGCTAATGAAGCCTCCACTGGCCCAGAGGGAAGGAAAGATCACCTGTTAGGGAAATAGCCAGGCCCACCTTGGTATCATCAGTACCACCATCTTTTGCCCAGCGGTGGGCTGAGGGCTGCCTTGAAAAAAACATGACCCCAACTCAGCAGGTGAGAGGGGACCCTGAAAAAGCTGCCTGCTTCCCACTCCTTGGCTGGGCAGTGACCCCTTTTTTATTTTTTTTATTTTTTTTTAAAGATTTTATTTATTTATTTGTGAGAGAGAGAATGAGAGACAGAGAGCACGAGAGGGAGGAGGGTCAGAGGGAGAAGCAGACTCCCCGCCGAGCAGGGAGCCCGATGCGGGACTCGATCCCAGGACCCCAGGATCATGACCTGAGCCGAAGGCAGTCGCTCAACCGACTGAGCCACCCAGGCGCCCCCCCCCTTTTTTATTTTTTAAAGATTTTTTTTAAGTAATCTCTATACCCAACATAAGGCTTGAATTCACAACCCCAAGATCAAGAGTCGCATGCTCCATTGACTAAGCCAGCCCAGTGCCCCAAGAGCCCCCCACTTTTTAAATAAAGATTTTATTTATTTAATTGACAGAGAGAGAGAGAGCACAAGCAGGGGGAGTGCGAGAGGGAGAAGCAGGCTCCCCGCCAAGCAGGGAGCCCAACGCAGGGCTCTATCCCAGGACCCTGGGATCACGACCTGAGCCAAAAGCAGACACTTAACCGACTGAGCCACCCAGGCACCCCTCACCTCAGTTTTTTAAAGAACACAACAGGCTACCATTGTATGAATAAACAAGGAAATGGGTTTATGTGCATGATGCACAGAAAGGCGTGGAAAATCGCTGGAAGGAGACACAAAACCCTGGTGCTGTGGCTGACGCTGAGGACAGAGACTTAATTTTCACCACTCTTGGTACTGCTGAAATTTTTACCACATGCGTATGGTTACACCCTCTCTAAAATGAAAGTCATCAAAGATGTCGTTTAATTGTTCTGATGAGGGGCGCATGGGTGGCGCAGTCGGTTAAGTGTCTAACTCTTGGTTTCAGCTCAGGTCATGATCCCAGAGCCCTGGGATTGAGCACCATGTCAGGCTCCATGCTCAGCATGGAGTCTGCTTGAGATTCTCTCTCTCTCTCTCCCTCACACTGGTGCTGTCTCTCTCTCTCTCTAAATAATTAAATAAAATCTTTAAAAAAATTGTTATGATGAATGAATTACTTGCCATCAGGAAAAACAAATGAAAAATCCCTGGTCAGATTACTATTGACAAAACACTGTGATACTGATCTTTCCATTTCAGAAAATTCAAACTCGGTTGAGGTGCATGGACATCACATTATAAGGTTCGGTTCTGTCCTCTCTCTCAGGGACAAAGTACTTCAGGAATGTAGACACAGTAAATTTCTGGAACCACATGGTGAATATCGATACTTGCTGGAAAAGGAGAACAATGATATCTTACTGAAAATTCCTTCCCCAGCTGCTATACCACACAGCACTGAGCAAATTAGCCTGGCTTCATAGACTTCATTATTTTAAAGATGGTAAAATGGCCAAGTCACTGACGTTTCCCCTTTCATCAAAATGTAAAGGACTGGCTGCCTCCGGGTCTCTCCACCAATTGCTCCAGCACATTGTTTGAACCCATTTGATGGTGTCACTCAGTAAGGGTACCTTTTTCAACTTGGCTGCCTCTTCTTGACCTAAAATAATTTCAACCATTTCTACAGCTCCAGGCTCCAGCAGGTTTTCTATTATTACTGTACCTTTGACGGTGTTTCTAAGCTGACCTTGGATGAAGAGACAAAAAATTCTTTATCTGTTTGCTTGATTGTACTTCTCACGTATTGCTCCAAGCCAAGACTTTTCTTTTGAGTTGCAAAACACTCTAGTGCTTTGCCTCCAAAGTCACACAAGTGGTTTTCCAATACCCCCACAAGTGTTTTGTTTCATGCAATCAGTGCTCAGATTTTTCTAGATGGAGAGACATATGGTTGGGCCCATTTTAGCAACTCCATAATAAAACCAATTACAAAAATAAGCATCTAAGAATATCCCATGCTTTTCAGATTGACACCCCGGCTCACTACTGTATTGCTAGTTGCGGCTGGCAGCGCATGCAGCGTCTTTGTGGTCAAGTTCACTGTGGCAAACTCAGAAGCAATGCCGAATCAGAGCTCAGGGACTTTTGGGTTGTATGGGATCCGTTCAATATGTGGTACGTGTCACGAATTTCAAGATTTTGCTTCAAATTCTTAAACCTTCTAGCTAGAGGTATAACTTTAAACTTACGGCTCTTTAAGAAAGTAAACGAAAACTGATGCGAAAACCCCCAAAGTCAAAATTGTCAGCATTCTTATATGTACTAGTTTATTCATTCATTCATTCATCTATTCATTTATTCATTCAGCAAGTATTTATCGGGTGTCTATTTACATGCTAGGCACTGTGTGGGGCCCTGGAAATACAGGGGTGAGCTGTAAGAACAAGTCCCTGACAATGTAGAGCTTATGATCTAATAGGAGACAGAGATGTGAGATAAATCATCAAACAAACACATAATTATATATTGTGAAAAGTATCCTGAAGAAAAATAGACTAGTCTAAATGAATATAGGAGACCTACTTTAATTTGGAGAGGTAGAGAAGGGACATTTAAGGCAAGACCTTGTCTTGGTCTGTTTGACCTGCTATAACAGAATACCACACACTGGGTGGCTTATAAGCAATAGAAATTTATTTCTCACAGTTCTGGAAGCTGAAAGTCCAAGACTGGGGTGCCAGCATGGTCATGTTATGGTAAGAATCTTCTTCCGGGGTAGAGACTGCAGACTTCCGGTTGTGTCATTGCATGGCAAAGAGCAGGAGAGGAAGCATGCTCTCTCCTCATGACCTCATCAAATTCTCACCACCTCCCAAAGGCCCCACCTCCGAATACCATAACATTGGAGGGTAGGGTTTTAACATACGGATTTGGGGGCGGGGACACATTCAGTCCATAACAGAGAAGTAATTTCACAGGTGTGAAGTGGAAGGAAAAGTGTTTTAAGCAGAGGAAACAACACAAGGGAACCCTGGGAAGGAAAGAGAGGATGTAGTCAAGGAAATGAAGGAAGGTCAACATGGCGGGGGCACCATGACTAAGGAGGGTGAAGAAGATACTCCTGGAGACAATGGAGGGGACCAGACCGTGCTGGGGATGTGGGCCACAATGGTAACTTTAAGGAAGCTTTTGAAGGTTGTAATGAAGGGACTCGCTTTAGTGGACATGCGTTTGTTTGAGGTTTCTCTGGCTTTTGTTGAAAGAACAGAGGAGACAGGAGGTAAAGAGGAAGTGAGGAGGGTACAGTTGAGACATGATGGTAGCCTGGAGTGATGACAAGGGGATGAAAAGAAGTGGATGAATGAAAGGCCTGTTTTGAAAGTAGAAGAGACAACACTTGGAAAGAGAGTGACTGTTGAGAGCAGAGGGAGAGTGTCAAGAATGTCAGTAGAACAACTAACCACACCCCCTGTTCAAAACTCAGTCTTCTCTGACCATCTCCAATGTCATATCCAGGACTCAATGTCCTCCTCTATGAAACAGGAACACTGCTACTTACCTTCTCAGGTTGTGCCAATTGAAAGGGTCAATGCTCAAAATGGCCCTCTTATGATTATCCCCTTTGTGTCCCGTATCTTCATCTTTGCGCTTGGTGATACTGCTATTCTTTGAGGGGACCAGATTTTGTCCTCTCTTTGCCCATCCACTCACCTTCATCTAAAGTTCTTTCTCATCCTTTTGTGCAAAACTAAGGTCACCTCTTCTCAGTCCATAAATTCCCTGTCATCAACATTCACGTCCGCACTATTTCTTCTGCAATGCTGAGCAAGGAGTTGGAGTCTCTTCCACTATCCACAGGTCTGTTAGGTATGAGGGTCCATTTAACAGCCCCCCAGCTTTTATTATTTTGCATGGCAACAGAATCAGCTAGACATGGTTTTCCTGGGCTCCAACATGGGTGCTAATGCCTTTGGTCCAACAGATGGAGAATAAAATGCCCTTCAACAAGGTAATGTGGATGTGCTTATTGCCCATACAGATGGTTCTCAAGGAAGCATAGCCATGATGAGGAAACTCATGTTGGTGCCCTCGCAACAAGGTGAGGTCATCATGGAAATTTCTAAAGTATATGTGGCTGGTTGTTTTCATAGACACTAATTACAATTTCTTGGGCCAGGAATTCCAAACTTTGTGGTAGGTGCTTCTGGATAATGCCCCAACTAAATCAATTAAGAATTTAATAAGTAAATGAAGCTTAAAAATCAACTGAAAGAGTACCATGCCAACATCAATCTCCCGGTTTTAACAATGTAATAGGGTTATGTAAATATCACTGGGGGAAGATGGGTGATGGGTATATAGAAAATCTTGTGCATCTTACACTATTTCAAACTAAGAGGTTATAATTTTTAAAATCAAATACAACTCAAAAAGTTAATTATGGCAATCAGATTTGAAACACTCTATGATTGTACTTCTACATGCTTTAAGGAAGAATAAAATGCTTCATGAGTCATCAAAGCTGTAAAAGCAGAATGTAAGTCATGTGAAAAGCCAGGTAGACACAACACTATAAAAGTATCTCCACTGAGGGGCGCTTGGGTGGCTCCGTTGGTTAAGCATCTGCCTTCAGCTCA
Source organism: Neomonachus schauinslandi (assembly GCF_002201575.2). NCBI lineage: Eukaryota > Metazoa > Chordata > Mammalia > Carnivora > Phocidae > Neomonachus > Neomonachus schauinslandi. The sequence continues at coordinate 154,294,626 of NC_058407.1, read as the reverse complement.
GGTCATGATCCTAGGGTCTTAGGATGGAGCCCCACATCAGGCTCCCTGCTCAGTGGGGAGCCTGCTTCTCCCTCTCCCTCTGCCTGCCCCTCCCCCTGCTTGTGCTCTCTCTCTGTCAAATAAATGAATAAAATCTTAAAAAAAAAAAAAAAAAAAAACCTCTAATGACAGAGTCTGAGTTTCCAGCCAGTTATCCCAGAAACCTGAGTGATAGTGGTGCTGCCCAGCTCCTAAGACAAGGTGATCCCCTACCCGGGGGGGGGGGGGCTCTCAGGACCCCAGTACAAAGGCCTTCCACCAAGCCAGCCAGCCCTAGGGCCCTCCCCACTTTCCTCAGCCTAAATCCTGAAAAGTTCACTGGGCCAAAAGCTCAACCACACATACATTCTCCCATAAGCCTTGGCACCAGTGTCCTCAAATATGCCTGATAAGCTCGTGGGCCATCCTGAGAAGAACAATAGTAGCTAACACTGACTGGATACTTCCAAGCCCTTTGCATCCATTATCTTAATTTTTGTAACACAACCAGGAGTTAGATAAAATAATCCACGTTAAGACAGAAATTCTAAACCAGTGACTCTTCCATGTGGTAATTAGGGCCTGTCCCCTGCCTCCACCTTTGTTTCTAACCCTTCTGGAAAAACTCTGCCCCTCCTCCTCTGAGGTTGAAGAATTTATAAGTGAAAAATCACCCCATTTTTCTCAAGGGTGGAGGGAGGGGGGACAATCACAGCCGCCTCCAACCAAGAGTGAAAAGAGTGGTGAAAAATAAGCTTAACCAAACCTGAGATAAACTTTGTAATGCCTTTGAAAAGATGTATAAATCAAATCGCATTTGTCCATCTCTCTGCTCTTCAAAATTATCATGTGTGCACCTGAAGTTTAAGCAAAGAAATCTGTTAAACAAACCTAAAATCATGAAACCCAGATATAGCGATGTATCCCCTTGCTCTTATGAATGTCCAATTCAGAATACCATTTTGTCTTCAAAGAGCCCTGAAGGTTCTAATCTTTGTTATCTTTCTGTTCTGTTAGCAGAAATATTACATCTTTGAAAAGAAAGAAAAAAAAACATTATTCCGAGAGCTAAAACAGAAAAGTCTTTGAACTACTGAGGGAGAAATCAACTCATAGTTACCAATAAACCAAAAAGAAAAAAAGAGATTATTTCAAACCAAGTAGACCCCTCTTCCATATAGTCAAATGTTAATTTCCGAATCAGCCTTAGACTATCCACATAGATATTCACATTCTGCTGAAAGTTCATACAAGCCCCAATTCAATCAGTTAAACAATTTAATTCTTTCTCTTAGGAAGGAACCAGGTTGTCAGATAAGCAAACCTCAGGTAAAGCTTCTAGACCCTGATTCAGGTAGATATTACCAGTCACATATAGCCTCTTTCACCGGGATGGCATTCCTTATGATTCATAGACAGAGGTACCTTGACTTCATTTAAATTTTAAAATGCTTCTCTCAGCTGTCTCAGTTGCTGAGTTTTGTAATGAGGAGGAATCACAGGTACCCTCAGGGCCTCCAAGCACAGTTGGGCTGTGTGTGCACTGTACAAAGGCTCTTGGCCAAGGTGATGAGTGGGGACAGAAATCCAGTCCCCCTCTGATCACTAATTAAGCCATATGACCTGGTACAAGGGCTTCAGACAAAGGGAGGGATGCCTTTTGGTTATTCTTTCCCCCCAACACCCAGAGAAAGCACTGTTTAAAATTCGCCTGTAAATAAGGGGCACTTCTTTGTAATCCACTTGTAAGAACTATAGGTGTCAGTTGTGGCCCTAGACATCACCCACCTGTTGGCCACCCCCTTAAGATGATCTACATTCTACTTGTAGGTGGAACTGGGCTTTTGTCCACAGACTTCCTCAGCTCCAGCCCTTCCCTACTCTTATCTCTCGGACTTCATCCTTATTTGGAACTTTGGACTTCCAGTTCAATAAACTGCAAGTACAAGACCCATTCTTTCTGATTCTTATTTTACCTAGAAATTCAAGTACAGATGTTTCCTGGAATACTCAGCCCTCAACATGTATAGACTGTTTGGTAAAGTGCATAATACAATTTCAGGGATAAAGAAAATGTTGCATCAGAGATGAACACACAAAATAGTCTAGTGCCCAGATGAACACCAAAGAACTCGGTATCAGTAAACTGAATGTATGCTTACTCAAAACTGCATAGGGCCTGGTTAATCCAGCAACTTTACAAAATTCAAATTTTTCATACACGCCTTCTTTCTTAATACCTGTCATTGAGATGCAATTTGCACACCACAGAATTTACCCATGTAAAGTATACAAGTCAATTCTTCTAGTATATTCACAGAGTTGGGCAACCATCAGCACAGTCAAGTTTAGCACATTTCCATCACCCCAGAAAGAAACTCTGCACCCATTAGTAGTAGTCACTCCCCATTCTGCCCTCCCCACAAATACTGGCAATCGCTAATTTACTTTCTGTCTCTGTAGATTCTAGACATTTCATATAAATGGATGCATACAATAGGTGGTCATTTGTGACAGGTTTCTTTCACCTAACGTGTTTTCAAGGTTCATCTGTGTCATAGCAGGTGTCTTACTTCATTCCATCATATGGATAGACCCCTCTATTTTGTTTGTCCATTCTTCAGTCAATGGACTTTTGGGTTGTTTCTACATTTTTGACTATTATAAATAATGCTCTGACTTACCTTTTGAAAGGCTCGTTCCAGTTGTGTTGCCAATAGAATGGAAGGGCACATCTGAGACAGGGAGAAACAGCAAGGACATTCTTGCAGGGATCCGGGTGAGAGTGGTTGGTGGCTTGCGCTTGGATAGACAAGTCACAAATGGCCACATGCTGATTTTTTTTTTTCACATAACCTGCTTCTGAAGCTTTCCCTGCTTCTTTTGCTTTTTTTAAACCATCACTACAATTACTTTGCTACATTTTTGCCAACTTCTTGGATCACATGTCTAACACCTTGATGTAAACACCTACATTTATCTTTCTTGCTGGGTATGTGTTAGGCGCTTATCAAAGTCTCGGCTCCCCCAGGATGTGCCTGCATGAACCAATGGAATCAAAATCTGCAAAAGGAGAACTCTCCAGTGTCTCCACAGTTTCGCTGTAAAGATTTCACGGGCTTAGCTTCTAAAGTTATTTCATCAAGTTCAATGGACATGTGTTCTTTAATTCTTTGCTAGCCCATTTTTTCCCCTGACAATGTTGGTAACGATATTTCTGCAGCAGACGTCTTGTCTAACATACTACTTGAAATGTCAAAAGGCATAGGGTTTGGGGCACCTGGGTGGCTCAGTCATTAAGCATCTGCCTTCGGCTCAGGTCATGGTCCCAGGGTCCTGGGATCAAGCCCCACATCGGGCTCCCTGCTCAGCGAGAAGCCTGCTTCTCCCTCTCCCACTCCCCCTGCTTGTGTTCCCTCTCTCGCTGTGTGTCTCTCTGTCAAATAAATAAATAAAATCTTTAAAAAAAAAAAAGCATAAGGCTTTAAAAGCTTTTCTCCGATGGAATATACTCCTTCACACTGACATGGTAACTTGATTCGAACAATGTCATAGGGGCATTTTCTTGGTTAGATTAAAATTTTGTTTGCATGCATTTTTCGATGGCTTTCAGCTATTGAATAGCAATATATGTAAGAAGAAGTTGAAAGTCTTATGTAATAGATATTTTGTAGATCTAAAAGCAGCACAATTCCCTGAGAAAGCTGGTCTGTGACAACAGAGAGGACTCTATTCTGCGGGGCACCTGGAGGAGTTTGTCCACAAGTTTGGGAGTAGAAGTCAGAAAGAGTGAGAATTCTCTGCAATTAAGGTGTCAACCAAGTAAGAGGTATGCATCTTCATGACATCAATAACAAACTTGATCAGACAAAATAGGGCAGCACTAATTGACCTGACTCAGGCCATGCTGGAAGTAGACAGCCATCTCAAATCAAAGGGATGCTGGAGAACTTTCTCTAGGATTCCCCTTGCAGTCTTTGGAGGGTGCATTCTTTGATAATGGATGTTTTAAATGGACCAGTCAGGTCCCAGCAGGAAATGGATGTCACACTCAAATGGGGTTATTGAGGACAGCCTAATGAAGAAATTATTACAGAGGTGTGGGTAGGGTTAAGAGAAAACAAGAGATATGAAGTACCTTGGAATTGTCAACAGTGGGAGCCCTTAATGACCCATGTCTAAAAGGGAAAGGGGAGAAAGAGGTTTTTGGACCCCAGGGAGTGGTAGCTGTAAGAAAGAGCTGTTTTCTCCAAGGAGGAGCACAGCCGCTGCTAATCCTCAGGGTGGTGGGAAGGGAGCTGGGATCCTCCAAAAAGAAACTCTGCACCCGTTAATAGTAGTCATTCCCCATTCTGCCCTCCCCACAAATACTGGCAATCACTAATTTACTGTCTCTGTAGATTCTAGACATTTAGAATGTAATCAGGGCCCCGGGGTGGATAGAATTGAGAAGAATGGAGAGTGGATCTGGAGGTATAGGGAGAAAGTATCCAACACATCAACAAAAAAGCCAGGCAGCTTGATCTGAGCTTTTAAAAGTACACAAGTCGTAAAAAGTCTCCTGGGAATGAGCGGACATTGTAGGCTCTCAAAGGCTGGTATTCCAAGCATCATGGAGAATCAAAACAGCTTTTATTTTTATTTTTTTAAAGATTTTATTTATTTATTTGACAAAGAGAGAGAGCACAAGTAGGCAGAGTGACAGGCAGAGGGAGAGGAAGAAGCAGGCTTCCCGCTGAGCAGGGAGCCCGACGTGGGGCTCGGTCCCAGGACCCTGAGATCATGACCTGAGCCGAAGGTAGATGCTTAACCGAAACCAACTGAGCCACCCAGGTGCCCCTCAAAACAGCTTTTAAAATACAGGTCTTCCTCTGGAAGAGAAAAGGTAGGTATGCCTGGCAGTATGCTTCCTGCATCCACCCAGAGAGGATCTCCCAGAGCATGGACCAAGGCACACACTGGAGCTACTGGAAGAAGTCATGCCTGTCCAAAGGTCTTATTGGGAAGTACAGTGCCAGGCACTAGAGGGAAGGCTTGCGAGCACACCACAAGGATCCTGCAAGAGTGTCGGGCCCTGGGGAGAAGTGGGGAGCCAGAACCTTAAGAGTATGTTTACGGGGATCAGTATTGGGGCTTGGCATCATTGCATATCATCTCCAAGCTTCTGTTCTTTCATTTCGATAGCTAAGTAATCGACAAGACCAGTGCGGGTGTTTGATTATGGGAACAGTCATGGACTATACACCAACAAAGAGACAAGCCCCCTGCATCTGTGCAAAGATCAGAGAGGCCTTCACAAGAAGTCATGAGACAAGGCGCTGCGGGATGCCACTTAGAAAATGAGACCTGGGCGGGGGGGGCGCCTGGGTGGCTCAGCGGGTTGGGTGTCTGCCTTCGGCTCAGGTCATGATCCCGGGGTCCTGGGATCGAGCCCCATATCGCGGTCCCTGCTCAGTGGGGAGTCTACTTCTCCCTTTCCCTTTGCCTCTCCCCCTTCTCGTGCTCTCTCTCTCTCTCAAATAAATAAAATATTTAAAAAAGAGAGAGAGAGACTTGGAAAGAGCAAGTTGCTGTGTGAGCAAACCCAGACTATACAAGAGGGCTAAAGGCCATCCCCTGCACCCTAGAATTCTTGTCCTGCACAATGCTAAATCAGGAGGAAGAAAAGCAGGAGCTGATATGGCCACCCTTGGGGGACAGGAGGCACAAGCCCAGCTGGACAAGCAAATCTGCAACCAGACTTGGGTACCTGGAGTCAGTTGGTATGACTCAGTCCCCCTGAGGCCAAATTCCCAAGAAGGAAGGCCCCCGGAGGGCTGGAGGAGCAAGTCTCTCACCCCCAATGAGAGTCATCTCCAGAACAAGCCTAGGGCTCAAGGCAAAAACCTTAAATACTATTTTGCTATTTTATCATCTGTGTAAAGACGGTTTTCAAAAACAGGGTTCCTGTAACCCATCAGACCCTAAGGTGCATCTGAGCTGAATTCAAGGTAAAGCCTGGTGCTGTCTGGGGCCCTGTGAAGCCAGAATGTCCATACTCTACTTGTTACAGAGAAAATAGCATTTTGCGATCAGCTGCACCTATGATAAAAAACTTTCAGACACCCAAAAATTAAGAAAAGCAAGAGAAACCATTCCAACTGCTGGAGGTATCAGAAAATCCAACCCAAATTTGTTCACGTAACTGAATGGACCAGGGGCAGATCTGCAGGTATGGTTTGATCCAGGCTCTAAAACCTTTTACCAGAACCTAGGTTTGCTCACACCATTTCTTTCTTTCTTCTTTTTTTTTTTTTTTAAGATTTTATTTATTCATTTGAGACAGAGAGATAGAGCATGAGCGGGGGAGAGGCAGAGGGAGAAACAGATTCCTCGCTGAGCCGGGAGCTTGACACGGGGCTCGATCCTAGGACCTGGTACCTAGTGCCTTTGGCTAGACACTTAACCATCTGAGCCACCCAGACACGCCCACACCATTTCTTAATTCCATTCCTTCATGGCTTCTCTTCTCACGATTTCAAGATGGCTAGCCAGTCCATGTCCAGAAGGAAAGAGAGTCTCAGTCTTTCTTTCTTTCTCCCTCCCTTCCTGTCTCTCTCTCTCTGTGTCTGTGTCTGTCTGGCTGGCTCTCTCTTTCCCCTCCAACAGTTAAATAAAAATCCATGGCCTGGCTCTCACTGGCCCATCCCTGAATCAATGCCTGTGGACTAAGGAACGGGATATGCTGTTTGGTTTAAGAGAATCAGAGCCCAGCCCTACAGCTGAAGGTGGGATTAATCTGACCTCATCCACATGGATGGAAGTTTCCCCAAAGGAAATTCAGTCTTGTGGGGAAGGAAGAATTGATGCTGAGTCATTATAAAGTGACAAGCACTAAAGATAAATAAACATAACATGCCTCCCTCTTCACAAGAAGTAAAAGATCCCTGAGGGAGAAACTGAAAAGGAATAAGATACCCACCCAGAGAAACTTCTTCCCAGCTGGGGTTTGTGCACACAGACAGGTTTCCTAGTTAAGCTTACATTCCAGAACTAGACTGTTTCAAAGATGGCTGCCTGTTTCTCAGCTCCTCATACACATCTCACATTTGCCTACCCTGCACTCATTTCCCCTTACTCTGTGTATTCATAGTTCCGGAGGTCAGAAGTCTGAGTGTGGTTCAGTTGGATTCTCTGCTTAGGGTCTCACTGGGCTGAAAGCATGCTGTGACTGGGGTCTCATCTGGGGCTTGGGTCCTCTTCCAAGATCACTGGCTGTTTTCAAACTTGAGTTCCTTATGATTGTAAGACTGAGGTCTCCATTCTCTTGCTGGCGGTCAGTCAGGGACCTCTAAGCTCCACGGTCCATACTAGGTCCTTGCCACATGGTCTCTCATGCTGAATACCTCTGACTTCAGGAAGGGCCTAGTTCATTTTAATGGTGCACCTGGTTACATCAGCGCCCCCCCCATGATGATCTCCCTTTTGATTAAGCCAACAGATTAATAAAAATTAGTCTTAGGAGTGACACTGCATCACACCCACGGGTTCTGCCTATATTCAAGGGGAGGAGATTACACAGGATATGCACACCAAGGACCTTAGGGCCATCTTAGAATTCTGTCCAACACAGTTTGGTAACCGAACTCTTCTGGAATCAGTCCTTTCCTGTTCAGTCAGTGTGATCTGGGGTAAAGTGTATCATCTTCCAATCCACAGTATAGAACCAGCACGGTGTGAGGAGGGCATGTGGAAGACATGGTGTGTAAGTCAGCTTTGGCTGCAGTAACAAATAACCCCAAAGTCTCAATGCCTTCCCATAACAAGTATTTATTTCTTGCTCCTGAGTATTCAGGTTGGTTCTGACTCTGCTGGGTACAGAATCCAATAGGAGGGTTAACATTGAAAGGTGAACCGGAGTAGCACCTGCCAGTGTGACCCACTGCTTCCCTGCATGCAAGGTTGGGTTCATGTCCGTTCCATATGTCTCCTCATCTACATGTTGCCTCACATGGAGAAGCAACTACTAACAGGTCAGGCTAAATCATGCGAGCCCATTTATGATGGCCGTTGGTGGAATCTATCACTTCTGCTCACCTTCCAAAGCCAAAGCAAGCAGTGTTGAGAAGCATGACAAAGTCACATGGCAAAGGCTTGGATGTACAAGCCTAATCAAGGGAGTAATGGAAGGAATTGGGGTCAGTCATTCAGGCCACCACACCCAGGAGCGTTCCAGAGGATTTCAGAGACTGACGGCAATTCTTCAGTCTTCTTCTGCCTAAGGGTGGCCCCTCCTTCCAGTTCCCATCAGCATGTCTGGTCTGACTTATCAAACGCAGGATGGAGGAGAAGACTAGAAAGGCGAGCAAGTTGCAGATATCTGTCAAAAGGTCAAACAAGCCCATATCCCTTTCAGAAACAATCAGTGACTGAGACAGTAAAGGCAGAGAAGTATAAAATGAATCCCCTAAGATGACTGAAAATCCTAGGAGTCACTGGACACCTGAGATGGATTTATAGAGTGGGTACTCACTCCAAGACACACTTTGGAGGTGTCCCACCTGTCACTGTGTGGCCTGGCAATTCTGCAGTGTATTAATTTTACTTCTACTATTTAAAAAAAAATTTTATACATATATGTTTTCCAAGAAAGCAATATAGATGTTTTTAAAGGTAAGAATGGGCAGCAAACTTTTAAGGACAAAGAAATATCAAATACTTAATGTTAAGTTCTTTGCTGTGCTGTCACTCTCCATCATGACAGCATTTCTTTAGTAAAACCAGGTACACACATACACACACACATACCCCAAGACACAGCCACCTCTCCTTGGCCGTGCAGCCCATCCCCAGCAGCTGTGGAGACTCCCTGGGAACCAGGACTAGAGAGAACAATGTAATTCTAGGTCCCACTGGATGGCACACTGAAGTTACACCATCAAGCCAGGCTCAGCGTCTGCATTGGGCTTGAAGGTGGGGGTTCCACGAAAAGATCTCACTGGCATGATATTCAAATATTTGATACCCAGTATGGTACAGGCCCTGACCAATTAGGACCATGGCCAGCACCCTGTGACCTGCATGGGAGTGAGTGACTATGATCCCTGCATGGGGGAGGTGGGGAGAGTTACAAGTTGTAGAAGATGGAGGCTGGGAATCCAACGGTAGGGTTGACATTGAAAGGTGAACGGAAGCAGCACCTGCCAGTGTGACCTGCTGCTTCCCTGCATGCAAAGGACTGCGCATCTCAACCTGAGACCCCAGGGGTCCTGCAGGGCATAAGCTGGATTTGTCTTCCTGCCTGAGGCAATCACCAATTATATGTGCTGCGAGGAAAGCTGGCCTCCCACCAGAGGAGGAGGTGAAGGGATTTACAGAATCTCTCTCTGATCTGACTTATTGGAGAAGTTAAAAGATACTCACCCAGAAGCAGCATAGTGCAAGGTAAAAAGTCAAGATACAAATCCTCATTATCCGAAAGGCTTTTGACTAGAGTTCCTTAACCTCTCGGACTCAGTCCCCTTATCTGGAAAACGGGAATCCTAACTGCATCCACCTGGCAGAGTCGTGATGACAACGAAGTGAGCGAAGGGTACGGGCAGAGCCCTCAGAGCAGGGCTTGATGCAGAGCTGGCCCTCTGGGAGTCACTGCTGTCATCCAACATGGGACGAGGGTCCAGGAATTCAATCAAAACCAAATGATCAGAAGGGAAGGTGATGTGGGGCGCCTGGGCGGCTCAATTGGTTAAGCAGCCTACTCTTGATTTTGGCTCAGGTCATGATCTCAGGGTCCTGGGATCGAGCCCCATGTCAGGCCCCATGCTCAGTAGGGAGTCTGCTTGAGGATTCTCTCTCCCTCTCCCTCTGCCCCTCCCCCTGCTTGAGTGCACACTCGTGCTCTCTCCCCCCTCTCTAAAATAAGTCAATAAATCTTTAAAAAAGGAGAAGAAGAAGAAGAAGAAGAAGAAGAAGAAGAAGAAGAAGAAGAAGAAGAAGAAGAAGAAGAAGGGGAAGGGGAGGCACAAGAGCTCCATGACATTGGCAGCATGAAGTCTGACTCAAAGGGAAGTTGTCTTTATTGATGTTCCCCAGGAAAATCCAAGGCCAAAGGAAAAAGTGGGAATACTGAGCTGGATCCAAGGCTGCTTCGACCCAATCAGAACCTGCACAGACCCATTCTCGTGCAACCCCTGTCTCTGATCAGCCAGTCTGGCCCAGCTAAACTGGGCGGCTGGTGCTGTCAGTAACAAGATCAATGATCTGTGATTGAGAAGCAACATGAGCTGCCATTTCCCCGCCAACATGAATGAAGAACCAAGTCAGATCCTACATAGCCCCTGCGGGGCCACACCTTCCATATGCCAGTATTTTGATGTTCTAGAATAACTGCATGTGACATCTGAAAATACACCAGTCTCTATAACACCTACCCATGCTGCTTTTTAAAATCCTCCCACCTCTTATGGAACGCCAGAGATGTTTGGGAACTCATGCAGGCTTTTCGTCTTATCTAGATGAGACGTCTATTGTGGATGCGTGACCAGGAAGAGAACGCAGGGCATGCTGGTGGCAGAACATGAGTGCCCAGGATGCCTAACTTGCTACCTAAGGGAAGTCACGAGAAACAGCTCTGATTTCTGTTTTTGAGACGGTGTAACAGCCTGGGAGGTGGCAAAGTACACTTCCGTCCCCCTTTCCTGAGCTGAAGGCCTAGAGCATCCTGCAGATTTCCAGAAGGAACTCCATCCCTCCCAGCCTCCAAAAGGATTGGGCCAGTGGGCTGACTTTGCTCTGCTGGGCAATAATCACATGGGTGACAGACTTACAGTGTGTATTTTCTTTTATTTCAACCCATCCCCAAAGCCCAGAAAAACTTAAACCCAGAAGAGCCACCGATTTCGTCAGAAAAGGAATTTTTTGAAAGCTTAACTGATAACTCCATGACCATTCATTCAGCTGACTCCCAAGGAAATGGAAGGCATCTAGAAAATGTATTTAAAAATTGACTTAACATTGGGGCGCCTGGGTGGCTCAGTTGGTTGGGCGACTGCCTTCGGCTCAGGTCATGATCCCAGGGTCCTGGGATCGAGTCCCGCATCGGGCTCCCTGCTCGGCGGGGAGCCTGCTTCTCCCTCTGACCCTCCCCCCTCTCATGTTCTCTCTCTCTCTTGCTCTCTCATTCTCACTCTCTCAAATAAATAAATAAATAAATCTTTAAAAAAAAAAATTGACTTAACGTTGAGCCATGTTAAATGTTTTAATTTCCATGCAATGCAAGGCCCACCGAAACATCAATTAGTCCCAGCAATCAGGCAGGAATATTGGCTTCTGTTGAGGGATTCATTTATTTCAGCTCTGCTAAATATCTAAGAAGGAGAAATCCAATGCAGCCTATAGCTCCAAGGGAGGGACGTTAAGCCAGAGAAGAAGCCAGATCAGGCCCCAGCTAAAATGGTGCCTTTGCCAACACCTGCCACCCCCTGGCATCTCTCTCTGGAGGGAGGGCAGTGACTTGTACATAAGATCCTCATGCTGTTGACAGAAAACATCCTTCCCTCCCCACAGTTTCTCTGTCCCCAAGCTGGAAAGCAAGAGAGGCTGAAACAGGGCAGAGAATGGCTCTCTGCTGAGGATACAGGCCAGCTTAAGAACTTTTTAAGATCATTTTTAATAATTATTCTTCCATTCAGTGCCTTTAAATTTCCAGGCCCTGGGGGCTCCCTGCCCCAGTGGAGGCTGTGGGTGGGGGTAGGGGGTCTCACAGTCTGGAGTGCCTCTGTTTCCACACACCGGGGCCCGCTGCTTGGACACTGAAGGGCCATGCGCACGCACTGCTCACCACACGGTCTTGGGCAGGAGAACCAGCAGAGGACAGCCAAGCCAAGGACCCCATGTGACAGGGCCTCCTAGAAGGAGACAGGAGTGCACATGAGGTCTCAGCAGCCCTCGGAGGGCAAACACAGCATGCCCAGCTCCCTGGGTCTCCCTCTGGACCTCACTTGATCTCCCAGAATGCTGTTTGCTCTTCTCGGACGCGGGAATAATGACCCCAAAGCAGGGGGCGTGGGGGGGGGTGGAGGGGGCTGCCGCAGGGGAGTAAAAATTAAATGACATTGTGTGAATCAGCTTGTACCAGAGCTGCCTTAATCATAAGAGTCACTGGGGAGATTGTTAAAAATGCAAATTCCAGGGGGCGCTTGGCTGGGTCAGGTCATGATCTCGGGGTCTTAGCATCGAGCCCACTTTGGGCTCCCTGCTCAGTGGGGAATCTGCTTCTCCCTCTCCCTCTGCCCCTCCCTCCTGCCCCTGCTTATGCTCTCTCCCACTCGCAGGCGCTCTCCCTCTCAAATAAATAAATAAAATCTTAGAAAAAATTGCAAATTCCAGGATCCTCCCCTGGAGATTGTGATTGAGCAAGCCTGGGATGAGGCCCCAGGAATCTGTATTTGAAGGATTCCTCCCAGGTGATCCTGATAATGAAGCAAGTTTAGGAAACAAGAGATTAAGGGCCTCACTCACAGGAAGGGCCTGTGGAGTGGAAGGGAAGGAGAAGGCATCTAGGGTCCTACAGGGACACCACTTTCTGACGCTGTTGGTTCAAGGGAAAACTGGTCCTGCCTCTACAGGGGATTTGGTGATATCCATCAAAATTACAAATGCATGCACCCTCTAACCCAGCAATCCCACTTTGAAGATTTTATCCTGCAGATATACTCAGACAGATGCAAATGATAAGAGGTTATCCCCTGAAGCCTTGTTTGTAATAGTTAAAAAACAAACAAACAAACAAAAAAATGGAAATATCCTTCTGTAGACATCTGGTTAAATACAGTTATGGTGTAGCCAGAAAACCAACAATTGCAAGGCTTACTATGTACAGATACAGAACTGTCTCCAAGATATATTGTTAAATGAGATATGCAAGGTGCAGAACAAAGGGTATAACAACCTTTTATAAAAGTGCAGAGATAATCTATGGATATGTATAGACTATCTCTGGACAAATACACAAGAAGCTGGTAACATTACTTGCCTCTGGGGAAGGAACACGTGTTGAGGGGACAGGGGACAGACAGATGGAGACATTGCACTGCATTCCTTTTCAGCCCTTACATAGTTTGAATCCTGCGCATTATCTCTTGTGTGTGTTATATAATACACACAAAACACAATATTTAAAAATAATTTTTAAATGGGGGCACCTGGGTGGCTCAGTTAGTTAGGTGTCCAACTTTTGATTTCAGCTCAGGTCATGATCGCAGGGCCATGAGATTGAGCCCCGCATCAGGCTCTGCACTGGGTGTGGAGCCTGCTTAAGATTCTCTCTCTCTCTCCCCCTCGGCCCCTCCCTCCCACTCCCCACCTCCACTCGGCTCTCTCTAAAACAAAAAATTTAAATGTATGCATATTATACTTCAATGAAAAGTTTTTAAAATAATAATAGTAAATCAGGGGCACCTGGGTGGCTAAGTCAGCTAAGCATCTGACTCTTGATTTCAGCTCAGGTCATGATCTCAGGGTCACGGGATCGAACCCTGCACTGGGCTCCAAGCTCAGTGGGGAGTTGGCTTGGGATTCTCTCCCTCTCCCTCTGTCCCTCTCCCCCCAACTCAAATAAATAAATAAATCTTTTGGGGCACCTGGATGGCTCAGTTGGTTAGGCGACTGCCTTCGGCTCAGGTCATGATCCTGGAGTCCTGGGATCGAGTCCCGCATCAGGCTACCTGCTCAGCGGAGAGTCTGCTTCTCCCTCTCCCGCTCCCCCCTCTTGTGCTCTTTCTCTCTCTCACTCTCTCTCTCAAATAAATAAATAAAATCTTTAAAAAAATAAAAATAAATAAATCTTTTTTAAAAAATAACAATAATAGTAAATCAAAGGTGCCACCTCTGGCCACTTATGGCTGCAGAAATTGGGAATTCCCCAGTTCTCCAAGCCCAAGGGAAGGCTGGGGCAGACGGAGGGACATATCCACATCAGGAAAAGGTAGAGTGGAGGTTTTGAGCACCAAGTTCTTTTTGCTCACTGGGTATTTGCTCTCACTGCTCTTTCTACCTGGGACACTCCATGGGGCTGAGTCCATATTCTCCCCAACCCGGGCTGCAATCTAGACATTACTGTCTTTGGGAAGTTTCCACGGCCACTCCCTGAACCCCCAAGCCTAGGTCAGCTGTCTTGCCCATGTGTTCCCTGTCACAGCGCCTGTCACACGGCCTCATGGTCGCCAGGCTAGGCATGCCTTCCCTCACCCCCATGCTCCACTGAGAGCTTAGTGAGCATCAAGGACACATCTGGCTTGGTCACTGCTATCTCCCCAGAGCCCAACACCACGCCTCGTCCAAAGATGGTGCTCACTAAAGATAGAAGGGGTCAAAAAGAAGTGACAGGGGTAAGGAAGAGAGGACCAACCCCCTTATCCTAGCTCAGCCCTAGTCACCATCACCTCCCTCTGCCTCCTTCCTTCCCCAGTCTTCCCAGATGTGAAATCACCTTGTTCATTTACAAGACAGCCTTACCTGTCTTCTCACCTCTGTATTCCCAGCTCCTGCTGCAGGCCTGACATAAAGTAGGTGCCCAACATACACTGGTTGAATTTATTAATTAATACTGGTCCGTGAGAAGGAGGTAGGATGCAAGGGAACCGCTGAAATGCATTTAGTCCCGAGAGATTCTGATTCAACGAGTTCTGGGGCGGGGGGGGGGGGTCCGTGAAACCGGCTGTCTTACAAGTTCCCCCAGGTGACTTGAAAGCACAGCCAGAGTTGAGCGTCATTTACATACGCTTGGTAGGGACTTTGGATTTTTCTCTGAATGCAGAGTCTCCAAAGACTGTGAGAGACCCCGCTCTGAATCTTTAGGAACCTCCCCGCCCCAGGACGGGCAGGGGGGTACTCGGGGACAGGGAAGGGGGCTAGGGGTGGGGGCCCGGGCAGAGGGTTGTCCCGCTCACCAGGAGGAGAACCAGAGGAGGGGGTCCGGGTGGGACTGGCGCTCGGGGGCGTGTCCAGCCAGGAGCGCGTGTTGGCGCCATCTAGCGCCCGCTGGAGGCTCTGCAGCTGCAACATGCTCAGCTGCCGGCGCTGGGCTGGAGTCACCGCCGCGGCGTTCTCGGGGCCCAAAGAGGCGATCTGCTCCATGGACAGCTCCTGCAGCGGAGAAAGGGGACAGCGCCCTCAGGGGGAGGCCCTCGGTGGGGGGGGGCCTCCGCGGCCTTCCGAAACCTCGGTCATCCGCCCAGGGTCCGCACAACTTTGCCATACCCGTGTACCATTTGTGCTCTTCTTGAGATTTTTCCTTAAAATCACATCGCTCTTTTCACTACTAGAATACATTTATTTTTTAAATGTAAAATTTTAGGTGGAAATTTCCAAAAATGGAAGACCAAACTGACTTTCCATTAGTAATCATTAACAATAAGCCAAAAGAAATGAACATTATTGCATTCAAGCTGGCTTTGTTGGCCAACAATGTCTGAATCCAAGGCCTCTTAAAAAACAGTCAAGAAGAGGAGACTTGAAATGTTATAGAGGGTTAAAGACATTTTAGCTCCAAACTGAGACTTCCTCGTTGAAGTAATCAGCATTAAAGGAGAGTTGAAAAGAAAGTCATGATTTTCTCACTGTGTGACTTAACGTTGTTTAATTCAGTTCTTAATTCAGTTCGAGGTGCTTCCCCCAGGTTTCAAGTCCCCCACCTGAGAAACACTGGCGTAGAGGAGAAAACACAAGCCTAAAGGCCAAAGATCTGAATCTGTGTCCCAGGTCTGCCACATACTAGCTGTGTGACCTCGAGCAAATTTCACAGCCTCTCTGGGCTTTTGGACTAGATGTGGGATGGCGCCGAGAACTCCTCTCCTGTGTGGATTCTGATCCTCTGGCGTGACTGCCTGCGCACCCTGTGGGTGAGCCCTGCGAGAGCTACGTGGAGGAAAGGTGTGGTAATCTATTAGTGACGTCTGCCATGGCCACTGGAAGTGGGAACTTCTGCCAAGTACACTTATGTCTTTGAGGACTCTGAACAAGATGTTGACTGAAGCTGCTTCTAGCTCAGAGGACTTGGTGGCTAGTTCCAGAGGGTCTGGAATGAGATGGGATGGCAGATGAGATGGCAGGATTCTGAATTTGTAGAGAGGCATCTAAAGTCATGCTGCTTATTTTCTAAGGACCCCGAAGACTCTGGGAAAGGGGTTATGCCCCCTCATCCACTCCTCTTTCCTCCTTCACCCTCTTCTTATTCCCTGTCTAGGGAGATGCTTCCCCTGCTTAGAATCCTTCCCTGCCGCCCACTTCCAGGACACAGTTCCAGTTCCTGAATGTGGCAATGGGGCCCTCAAGCTTTGGGCCAAGCCCACCTGTCCAGCTGCCTCCCACCGGCACTCTTCACTGCAGGAGAATGAGCACCTGTATTTGTGGACCCCAGGAGGCAGCACTTCTGCTATGTACTTCCTTCTGCCTGGAATGCTATTCCTCCCTCCAACATAGCTAACCTGTCATGCGAGGTCAGCATCACCTCTCCCCGCTCCCCCTCCCAACACACACACAACACAGGTACTCTTCTGGCTTGCACCTTGCATCTACCGTTAACACAGTCTGTGTTCTATAAATTACCTATTTTTTCCAACATGGCAGACTTGCAACCCACCAGCCAGATGGAATCTCTAGGCCCACTGGACTGTGCTTTAAAAAAAAATAAATTCGAAGTGGTTGCCAACATTTGATTATCAGCAGGTTTCACATGAAAATGGAGACCTCTGGAATCGTAAATAAAATAATAATAAAAAAATAAAAGGAAGATCCAGCAATACTGGGCCCACATTGTCACACTGCGTTGATGTGCCAGAGATGAGAAACAGCTTCCCCATTCAGGGCTAATTTTATTCACCTTGGACTCTACCCAGGCCACAGACCACTGCACTGTCTTATGTTACTCCTAAAGCCCTGAAGGCGCTAGGTTATACCCTTTCAGAAGTGCGTCCCCAGGTGCACCTAGGAATTTCTGAAAAAGACAAATCCCTGAACAAGGAAACAACCACAAAGTGCACTCCAAACCAGGCCAGGGGAAAGTGCTCAGCAACATGCCAGCATCCAGAACCAAGGCACCTCTGCCCTGCAGAAAACCCCAGAAGGGCAGCTCCGGAGCCTTCAGGACTACTGTTTATTTCCCCCCAAACAGCTATTGCACCTACTCTGTGCTGGAAACTGTCCTGTGTTGTGAAGTCGTTCAAGGTCGGCTATCTGTCTTGAAATGAACCAGCGATGTGGCATCACGGGCATCTGTCCAACCTCGTTTGTGTGTCTTCCACAGTTGTGGTGGAGAGAATTTATTTCCAAGTTACCCAGCAAATGAGAACACCAGGGCCACTCCTCATCAGAGCACGCTGCAGTCCCCACCAAACACTCCCCTAAGCCTGTATGGGGACACAAGGCCCTGACTACCCTGTTTCCCTAACCTCAGCTGATCCAATGCCACCTCCTCAATTTCTTCTATAGCCGTTTCTCACCTGTCCTGTTGAGGTTTTCTCAACACTTTTCTTTAAATCAACTAAAATATGTTTACTTCAATCAATTTAAAAAGGAAATGTTATACAGGTCCATAATTCCTCATCGGCCATTCTGAAGTCCAAAAAAATCTCAGAACTGAATGTTTTTCCCAAAGTTTAAGACAAACTTATTTGCCTGCAAAACCTTGAATTGATGTAAGGTCATTTATAGTCTCTATTTATTCCAATTAGTGTGGCATCACTGACTTCTTCGCAGAAATATTAATGTATAAGGTGCTTCCCCAGACACTGCTGGGGGTATTAAATTACATAGTGGAGATTCACAGAGTTATCTTTTTAAAATCTGGAAAATTCTGAATTCTGAAATGTATCTGTCCCCAAGGGTTCTAGACAAAGAAATATGACTCTGTCATACCATCATAAATAGAAAATCAATACCTTGCTATGAAGAGAGGCCAACCATAAAAATAAATACAAATTAAAACATAAAATTTTAAGGAAAAAAATGTGTTTAAACCTAAAATTATCTTGTGACCCATTCAGTGTTGGCATACACCTCTCCTCTGGCCCTATCAGCAGAAATCTGGTTGCAAGCCCCTAGAATCCAAGGCCTGCCATCTGTCTCTGATTTGAAATGGGGTCAAGCTCCTATTCTCCTTGAAGAACTGAGTACCTACTTTGAATATCTCATCAGGAAGGCATTTGATTGCTGATGGCTGGAAATACGGCATCAAATCCTTGTCCAGCATTTGGAGTTCTTCCTTCGTTAATCCAGCTGGGGAGAAAAAGGCATCACGAGGGTTTAGTTCAAGCCATCGCAACTCCACTTGTTTTATTAATGGTGCTGCATAATGTACAGATCTGTGTGTTCTAGGCAAGCGTCATTTCTTACAAAAAGCCTTGAAAATCACACTGGAGAATCAAGTTCCTTAATCAACTCTGATTAAAAAAAAAAAAGAAAAAGTGGGTCACATTAGCCCTGATTGGTCTCCTACAACAAAAAGTAGGCCCAGAAGGAGCTTCACTTTATGCAATTTCAGATTGTGTATAAAACTATTTAGAAGTCAATTAAATCACATCCTAAACCACTTCAGTGTGCACAAGAACCACCAAGAGAGCTTGTTTAAAGAGCAGATTTGTAGACCCCCCTCTGCAACCTCAAGTCATGAATCTGGGTTCTACTGTAACTTTACAGATGTTCACTACGTACAGCCAAGGATTCTTTTATTGTTATTATTATTATTATTATTTTATTTTATTTTATTTTTTTGCTTTTGTCTCCAGATTTCAGGTTGGGCAGGGACAGGAGGCCTGCTCAAGGTGCCGTACCTGCAATAGTCCCGAGCTCCTGCAGGACAGAGCTGGACCATTGGGTGGGATCCCCAAACACAACTTCTGCCTTCCTCTTAAACTCGGCCAAGACATGGATGCTACAGAGCAGGGTCCCGATTCTGGCCACCACCACCCTGGTTAAGAGGGAAGGATATAGTGTGAGCCTGGGAGACTCTCCAGACACGACAGGTGTGCAGAAGGTAGGTAGGCTCAGCATCCAGAAAGGATCCAGCTGATTCCACTCCTTATTTTAACCCAGAAAGGGGGCAAGGCATCAGGAAGCAAAAGACATCTTGCTGAATGAATGAACTGGCCAATCAATCATTTGCCATTTTGAACACTACTGGTTTGGATACCTGAATTCTGAGATCTTTATGAGTGAGATTTCGGTGACGTTCATAGTACACAGGGTTGTACCAAGTCCTACTAAGTGGAAGCTCTTCAGATCCTGGATACTGTAGCCTGAATCCTCCAGGAACCCTTGCAGAATAGATTTAGCCTAGAAAAATAAGGAAGGATAAAAGAGGAACTATCCAGGGATGATGAAAACCCCAAGGCCTGAGGGGATAACTTAGCTATAGCAGTAGCCTACCAACAAATCCCCCATTTACTCCTCTGGACGCACCCCCCATTCCGAACCATCCTAGCCACTGCCTCCAGGTTCATGTTCCTAAGGTGCTGCTTCTAGTGAATATGTCCCCTCATCCACAGAGGTGTGTTTTGGCAGTGAAACTCTTGTATCCTTCACCAGCACTAAAGGAACTGTATCCCGTGTGTGCTGCGAGCTTATTTTCTGCAGTCATTCATGACCTTCAGATAGTTTGCTCACTTGAGTTCTCCTGCATCAGGATCCAAACTTCTTCAGCATGTTTCCAGAACTTCCTTTTTTTAAGATTTTATTTATTTATCTGACACAGAGAGAGAGCCAGAGAGCACAAGCGGGGGGGGGGGGCAGCAGAGGGAGCACGAGAAGCAGGCTCCCGCTGAGTAGGAAGCCTGATGCGGGACTTGATCCCAGGGCCCTGGGATGGAGCCCTCCATCGGGCTCCCAGCTCCGCAGGAAGCCTGCTTCTCCCTCTCCCTCTCCCACTCCCCCTGTGTCTCTGTGTCAAATAAATAAATAAAATCTTAAAAAAAAATAAAATAAAATCCAACCATCTTTTTATTTGGGGGGTTCAAGTCAAATGTCACTTTCTTTATGAAGTCTTCCCTCATGATCTCAGCCACAGTTAATTTTTCTTTCTCTAAAGTCCTACTTTAATAGGTTTATCCCTCTCTCTTCAATTCCAGACAATAGTATAACAAATGTTTTGGTATTGAAAACCACAGAGGGATCTCTTCAGTGAGCTTTAAGGGGGTTGCTGTGTAGGGTCCCTGAAATTCTTGCACAGTAGCCGTTCATTGTTCATGACTTTCCCTGGAGAGCTACCCCTCCCACTCTTACTTCATGTGGTTCAGGTGGAGCTAACTGCCTTCTGAGTTCCAGGGGTGATGTTATGGCCCAGTCCTGACTAGTCAAGTCATCTCTTAGCCTGGCTGCCATGATGTGTTCTAGATGGGCCTGTGATCCAGTCAAAACCAGCCAGGACTTTGGCTGGAATAATTAGGGATGTCCTAATTGAAATAGGGAAATAAGACAGCCTTCTTTATCTGGAAGGAGAACATTCTTTACTCTGGACTGGACCTTGGAATGATAAACACCTGGATCTGCTAGAATTCACCACCTGCAAAGAGCCTGCCTCTGACTGAAGCCAACACAAAGGAAAGCAGGGTCAAAATGGTGAGAGATAGATGTCTGACCATAGTGTTGAAGACTCTGGATCCAGCCACACCTGAACTCTACACTTGAACTTTTCAGTTAGGGGAGCCAATAAATTTCCTTGCCTGGTCAAGCCACTTTGAGTTGTTTTTTTCTGCCAGCTGTAACGAAATGAACCCTGATTCATTTAAACGATCTATGTTGGACCCGAGGAAGGATTCAAGTCAATCCTTTGGAGATGAGCTGTATAATAAATTCTGGATCCCTCAGTGCTCATAGGGGCAGGTGCAAAAGATGACAAGAGAACAAGAGCTCACAAGGCAAAGAGCCACCCAGGCGCCCCAACCCTGTGAAATATTAATATTATTCTCATTCTCACAGATGAGGAAGCTGAGGCCCAGAGAGGTAAAGTAACTAAGCCCCATTGGCTACACAACCGGCAAATAACTAAGATTAAAACCCAGGCATTCCGACTCCAGAGCTTGTACTCTTAGACAGTGAAGATGTTTGGGTATGAAGAGAAGAGAGAGATTTGAGGTCGCTTTTGAACTTTTCCTATTAAGGCTTCACAATCAGGTTTCACTAGTTGACTCATAACAATCTGTGCTCCCCAACTATCAGGCGTGCCCTGTTTTGTTTTGTTTTTTTAAAGATTTTATTTATTTGTTTGAGAGAAAGAGAGCAAAGAGGGGGGAGCGGGAGAGGGAGAAGCAGACTCCCTGCCGAGCAGGGAGCCCGATGCGGGACTCGATCCTGGGACTCCAGGATCATGACCTGAGCCGAAGGCAGTTGCTTAACCAACTGAGCCACCCAGGCGCCCCCAGGCGTGCCCTGTTTTAAAATGAAAGTGCGAAAATATGATTCAAATAAAATTACTTTGAAGATGCGGTATTAAATTGTCCTTGCCACTGGAACCTGGAAAATGCAAGCTCAGCCTGCAAGGTGATGAGCCAAAATATATTTACTTGAATGACTGGACTAGTGTATCTGCAATGATTCCAAGACAATTAATACTAACATTTTTAGGCAATATTAACCCTCTGGAAAATGAATAGCTGTAAGATTTCAATCTCTCCGTTCATCCCTCTGGCTTCTCTAATAGTTTTTTCTCCCCTTAAATTGGTTTTTAAACTGAACTCTGTTAATGTAGTTCCACCAGGTCTGACTATTAATCTAGAAACATGCATTTAAGGGTTTGATGGGGAGCAAAAGTTGAGGAACTGACTGCAAATGATATATGCAAATATTAGGTTTTCATATCCTCTTCAAACATATTGATAAATCTCACTGGCATCTGTGGGAACTAAAATCGGTACAAAGGGAAAGAGATTCTCCAGTTTCTAAGTTGGATATATTTTTCTGTTTTCTCCCAGATTGTAAATAGAAGGATTTTAATATCCGAAGGGTGATGAGGCACTTCTCAAACAGGCAAAATCGGTCATTATAGAATGTCGGGATGGAAGGAACCTCAGATTGCTGGGTTTAGACCGTCTTGCAAATGAGGTGAGACGCCAAAGGGAGCAAGTGTGGTGGTGGTGATGACGATGGCATCAGAGGCCACAACAATGAAAACAATTAATTTTTACTGAATTCTATGTGCCAGGCGTTGTTCGGAATGTTTCACATGTTTTGACTCACATAATCCTCATGGCCAGGGTCTCCATGCTGCCCAGCTCCGGGGCTGGGGGTGGAGGGGCGGGGTACAATTCACAATGTGTTGTGTTTGAATGGGGCCAGTCAGAGTTATGGGACATGGCAATACTGACTCCAAAAAGCTCATGAGACTGGGGGACATCCATTGGTTTTGCCTGCCCAGCACCCATCCTCCCTTTGTTTGAGAACACTATGCTTTTCCTTGGGTGAACTACCCTGTATTTGTTTCCTCTGGCGGTTGTTGCTTCTGGAGGTTCTAGAGAGAATTTATTTCCTTGCCTTTTCTAGCTTCCAGCGGCTGCCCGTAGCCACATCATCCATCTTCAGAATCAGCAGCATAATGCCTTCAAATCTCTCTCTGTGTCCTTCTGCTTCCCTAGTCACACGGCCTCCTGGATCTGTGGCCTCCCGTCTCCTTCTCCTAAGGACCCTTGTGATTACATTGGGCTCATCAAGAGAATCCTCCCATCTTAAGACCCTTAAATTAATCAGATCTGTAAAATCCCTTTTGCCACATAAGGGAACATCTTCAAAGCTCGCAGGGATTGGGGCATAGATGTCTTTGGGGGCCTTATGGAGCCTCCCACCCTCCGTTCCCCCTGTCAGTTCATAGGGTCATGTTGAGAAGGACCCCACTCCCTGATGCATGCCGGGCCAACCAACATATTCTACTCCTGATCACAGTGACTGCTTGGGGTGGGCAACTGCACAATTGGAGTCAATGCTGGGACTTTTTCAAAAATTCATGCAAGAGGGGCTCTTTCTTTATGGGGATGCTAATTAGATAATATGTAAAGCCGATGTTGAATTTGACCACTGAGGGAGGGCTGCCTGAGCATGAAGATACCACAGAGCATCTAAGACTCCCCTTTCTAGCAATACAGTGGGTTAACATCCCTCCCAGTTGAAACAATTAAATTCTGGAGAGAATTTCTTCTTTAACACATGAAGGATTAACTGACACGGAAACCAACTTCCTAAGCAATGAGAACACTGAACAAAATCTATGAAACAACTATATTCAGACACTGGACAATGGAGAATACAGGACTATGATCCCGAAAGAGGGAACATAAATAAGGAGAGCCTGAAAACTGCCCTTGCTTACTGCCAAGAAGCACTTTCTAGGCCAGGGAGCAGGAAAGGGAACCTAAACAAACCCAGTGGTCCAGATGAGCTGAGAACATAGAGATCCAAGGTGAGAGAAGCCAGGGCACCTGTAATCTGTGGGGGAAAGTACTGGAGAGTAGAAAACTTCAGAGAGAGAGAACACCAGAAGAGAAACTTGGCAGAAGAGAGAGAGGTCTTCCCCCATCTGGCTGAGTACTGACCTCTCCACACAGACCAGGAGTGAAATCTACATAAGTATCAGGAAGACGCATCAGAAAGTGATAGGCTGAACAATTCTCAGAGCTCATATGGAGTTGGAAAGAGATCACATTCCCACCAGCCAGAACAGAGGGGTCTGGAAATACACAGCGCATTAGGCAGAGTCTCCAGTAGAATCAGTCTGAATAATGGAGATAAGTTAACTACAGAATAAAGGTCACTCTGGATTTACCCTAATAATCCTCAAAAGGAAGACTTGGGGCACCTGGGTGGCTCAGTCGGTGAAGCCCTGCCTTCGGCTCAGGTCATGATCCCAGGGTCCTGGGATCCAGACCCACGTCGGGCTCCCTGCTCGGCGGGGAGTCTGCTTCTCCTCCCTCTGCCCTTCCACCCCCACTGGTGCTCTCTCTCTCAATCGCTCTCTCTCTCTCTCGCTCTGCTCTCTCTCAAATAAATAAATAAAATCTTTTTTAAAATTTTAATTAATTAATTAATTTTAAAAAAAGGAAGCCTCAAAAGGATCAGACTGATTTGAAAGTAATTTAAATGTATGCCAGTAGTAATCCTAAGGGGCACATCCACCCCAATGTTCATAGCAGCAATGTCCACAATAGGCAAACTATGGAAAGAGCCCAGGTGTCCACCAACAGATGAATGGAAAAAGAAGATGTGGTGTATATATATATACAATGGAACATTACTCAGCCATCAAAAATTGAAATCTTGCCATTTGCAATGACATGGATGGAACTGGAGAGTATTATGCTAAGCGAAATAAGTCAATTAGAGAAAGACAATTATCATATGATCTCACTGATACATGGAATCTAGGAAACAAAACAGAGAATCATAGGGGAAGAGAGGAAAAAATAAAACAAGATGAAACCAGAGAGGGAGACAAACCATAAGAGACTCTTAGTCATAGGAAACAAACTGAGGGTTGCTGGAGGGGAGGGGACTGGAGGGATGGGGTACTGGGTGATGGACATTAAGGAGGGCATGTGATGATGTAATGAGCACTGGTTATTATACAAGACTAATGAGTCACTGACCTCTACCTCTGAAACCAATAATACATTATGTTAATTAATTGAATTTATTTACTTATTTATTTATTTTTAAAGATTTTCTTTATTTGTCAGAGAGAGAGCGTGTGCACAAGCAGAGGGAGAGACAGGCAGAGGGAGAAGCAGGCTCCCCGCAAGCAGGGAGCCCAATGTGGGGCTCGATCCCAGGACCCCGGGATCATGACCTGAGCCGAAGGCAGATGCTTAACCGTCTGAGCCACCCAGGCATCCCTAATTAATTGAATTTAAATTTAAAAAACGTTTAGGGGCACCTGGGTGGCTCAGTCGTTAAGCGTCTGCCTTCGGCTCAGGTCATGATCCCAGTATCCTGGGATTAAGCCCCACATCAGGCTCCCTGCTCGGCGGGAAGCCTGCTTCTCCCTCTCCCACTCCCCCTGCTTATGTTCCCACTCTCTCTATCTCTCTCTCTGTCAAATAAATAAATAAAATCTTTAATAACAAAATAAATAAAATAAATTTTTAAATGTTTAAAAAATATAAATGAATGAATGAATGAATGAATATATGCTGGAACAAAGCCCAATACCCTTCGAAGGAGTACAACTAAATCAAGCACTCAAAAAATATAAAATTCACAATGCCCATTAGCCAGCCAGTCAAAATTACCAGCCTTGCATATAAAATAAAAATACATAACCCAAAACTAAGAGAAAAATTAGTCTATAGAAACAGACTCAGAAATAACTGATGACGGAATTAGCAGCAAAGATTTTAAAGCAGCTATTACAAATACTGTATGTTCAAGGACATAAAGGAAAATATACACAAAATTAAGATAGAAATGGAATATTTAAAAGATCAAGCAACATCTACCTACCTGTCCTGGGGTCCATTCGGTCTGCCGGCTTAGGGAAGCCACGGTATCAATGGAGCTGAGATCCAGCTGCTGCAGCTCACTCTCATTAAGAGCCAGAGCAATGCGCCCCAGGGAGGTGATATGGTATTCTTTCCAGTAAGAAGGCATGTCCCAAACCTTCAAGTGAAAAAAAAATCCAGATTAGACTGACCACTACTAACAGTATTTTAAACAGACATAGGGTAAATCTCTTTAATATATGAAGTTCTCTTATAAATCAATAAGGAAAGGACTACAACTGTATATATATATGTGTGTATATATATGTGTATATATATATATATATGTGTATTTATTTATTTATTTATTTATTTATTTATTTATCACCGGAATTTATTGGTCTGATTTCTTGGCCCTCATCTTGACTTGGCCACACACAGGGTCCCTGGCCAGTGGACTAAGGTTTTGTCTAAGATGACAAGGACAACTCAGGGATTGTGGGGGAGAGTGATTTTATCTTCCTTATTGTAGTTTGAGGTTTTGATCTTTACTGGCTAAAGAGGCCATTTATCTTTGTAAGCACAAAACATTTTTGCTTTCTCCAGTTTTCTGCTAATGGTGAAAGAATAGAAGCAAATAAAGTTTTACTGATTTTTGAAAAAAAAAAAAGATATGAACAAGAAATTCACAAAAGAAGAAACAGACATGGAAAAAAGTTCAATCTTGGTCATAATTTTTTAAGTTCTACATTAACGACAATCAAGAATACCATGTTAGCTGATCATATCGATAAAGAATAAAAAGAATGATCATTTATGGTGTTGAAAAAATATGTGGTAAAGGATACTCTCATTTATTGATATTGAGAATATAAATCAGTACGTAATTTTTGGAAGGGAATTTGGTTATGCATATCAATAGCTTTTAAAATATTTATACACTTTGGGGCGCCTGGGTGGCTCAGATGGTTAAGCGTGTGCCTTCGGCTCAGGTCATAATCCCAGGGTCCTGGATCGAGTCCCGCATCGGGCTCCCTGCTAGGTGGGGAGCCTGCTTCTCCCTCTGCCTCTGCCTCTCTCTCTCTCTCTGACTCTCATGAATAAATAAATAAAACATTAAAAAAATAAAATAAAATATTTATACACTTTGATCCCAAATTTCCACCTCTGGGAATTTAGCCTAAGTAAATAATGAGAGACAAATGTCCCCCAAAATATGTACAAAATATGTACCTTGAGGCATTAAAAAAATATAAGCAACCTAAAAGTCTACCAATTTGCTAAATAAATAAGGACCAGAAAAAAAAGGACCAACCATAATATGAAATATTATATAACTATTTAAAATGCTGATATAAATTTATATTTCTGATATGGAAAATGTGCATTTATACTGTTGGGTGTTGACAGCAAGTTATTGAATAGTGGGTGAGCATGATATTATTTTTTTCTAACATATATGTGTGAGTATACATGAAATATATAAATACATTTTATACACATACACAGAAGTCTGGGGAGCTTCAGGTGACTATACCAAAACAGTTAACAGTGCTTATCTCTGGGTATAAGATTATGACGGATTTTCTTTTTTTATTACTTGTCCAACTTTTCTACAATAAACTTGGGTCATTTATATAAAAAAGAGTTATAAATATAATTTTAAGGAACTTAATGTCAACCCCACAAGGATAACCAGATATTCTACAACTATCCAAATGGCTGAAACAAGCCACTCAAAGGGAACTTTATAAAGATGGAAAAAGACTTGTAGTCTCCGTTTTACTCCTTCCTGGTATGTTTTCAGACAAATTTGCAATGGATTCTGAGAAAATCTGCTGTAAGCAGCAACTGAGGTTCTCCAAGTGGAGAAAGAAAAGGCACCATTCCTGGAAACCGTCTCAGAAGCACCAGAACACCCACAGAACTTTTTACTGAGTGTCTATGAGATGCCAAGACACATCTCTGTTCTGTGCTACAGCCCTGAGAGGGAGGAACTAGAAATTTCTCGGATGTGGAGTGCACACCTATGGCACCGAGCTGACACAGAGAAATTACAATGGCACAACGCACGTGAAAACTCCCTGGGGTGGGTTCTACACACAGAAGTGCTGGGGCCGTTATGCTGGGGTTTCCCTCTCTTGCAAACTCCCTCCCTGAGGTGGGCTTTACCTGCACTGCCTTCTCCTTTAGGGTCATCAGCTGAGGGGGGCTGAAACCCCTGACGGCCCCCAGAAGCTCCACGTTCCTGATGAACGTGTGTTCCTCCATGCAGAGCAGGTCCTGGGGGGCCCAGCAGGCATTGGCTTCCGCCAACTTGAAGATGTCACCAGAAGAAGGAGCCATGACTCCATGGCAACCTCAAGAACGGGGAGGAACAGAGGAAAGAGAGCTTCAGGGAACGTTAGTCTTTATTGAAATGAGTAATCTCCTTGTCCGGGTGGATTTATTCACGAGAGGCAGCGTAGCATAGACACTGAGAGCAGGGACGCGGGGAGCAGCTTGAATCCCACTTCGGCCACTTCTTGCTAATTATCTGGTAACAAAATCACGGAAATGCCAACTTTTTGCACAGCCAACTGCACACAGTAGGAGCTCTGTGACATTACAGTGGGGCTCCAAATTGCCTGGAGGACAGTGGGAGCTGGTGGTGAACAGTTCTGACTTCAGATTCAAATCCAAAACTATTTAACCCCTCTCTGCCTCAGTTCCCTCATCAGTAAAATGAGGATAAAATGATCTCATCAGATTTTTGGAAGGATTAAATGTATTATTATAAATGAAGCACTTAGAACGATGCTAGGTATACAGTAAGCACTCAGTACTTGTAAGCTATTTTTACTAGTTCTATTACCAGCATCTGCCACCTCGCATTTGTTTGCAACCCAGAGTTAAGGCTTCCAGAATTACGAGGAAGAAACAGTCCTATTTAAGTGTGGTTAAGGGTGGGATGCCTGGGTGGCTCAGTGGGTTAAGCGTCTGCCTTCGGCTCACGTCATGATCTCAGGGTCCTGGGATCATGACCTAAGCCAAAGGCAGACGCTAAACCAACTGAGCCACCCAGGTGCTCCCCCAAAGCTCCTTGTCTGAAGAACAATCCTGGCTTTCCTGTCTTAGCAGCCGTCCACCTCTGAGGCTCACAGACTCACCAGCACCACCTGAGCCAGAACATTCCCAAGCCCTGTGGCCACTCCGTTCTCACTGCCTCTCAATGGCAACTCACTGGACTCCAGTCAAGAGGTGAAAGTGGACCAGACTGAGGTTGCCACGTGTGGTCCTCAAGCATCTTTACCACAAAAGACACATCCTTCCTAGACTCCCCCACTCCACCCCCACTTTCCAATGACAACAGGATCCAGTGATAGTACAGAATTAGAGAGGAACAAAATGGTTATACCATGTGGCGGGGACTTGGTCTTATCCTACTGTGGTCCCTGCCTGGCACACAGTAGGTGTTTAGCAAATATTGGTTGAATGAATCAACACACAAATTAACTAAAATGAAACCAACTAGTAATTCTGCTATGCCATTAATTACTATAAGCACAGCAATAATGAATATCCAGAACCACGGAAGAAAACTCCGACAATGC
Organism: Neomonachus schauinslandi; assembly: GCF_002201575.2. Lineage (NCBI taxonomy): Eukaryota > Metazoa > Chordata > Mammalia > Carnivora > Phocidae > Neomonachus > Neomonachus schauinslandi. Next base: position 154,265,582 of record NC_058407.1, on the reverse strand, counting down.
AGTCCTAACAGAGGGTCCTCCCCAGAGTGTGGCGAGTCTTACTTTCGCGCGCCCGCACGCACTTGCCATGTGACAAGTGACTGCTGGGCTGTGAGAGCAGGAGGAGCTAATGGCGATCGCCACCAGCTCTGGGCACAGATCCAAGAGCTGCCATTGCTCACTCCTTGACTTTGGCCAAGTCTCTTAATCTCTCTCTAAAGCTCAGTTTCCCGTGTCAAGAAAAGGGAAGCAAGCACAGCACCCACATCACAGGACAGGGGTGCACGGAGAGAGGACCACCCGAGATAAACATAAATCAGATCATGACACTTCTTTGCTTGGTGCCTCCATGAGACCCCAACCCAAAGACAAAGACAAAGTCCTTAGGGCTTCCTTTATAAGGCCCTATGTGGCCTTGTCTCTCGTGCACTCCAGTCACACTGGCCTCTCATGTCCCATTCCTTTCTGTTCCTGTTACACTTCCATTTGCCTGGAAGACTGCAACACCACATGTCCAAGCAGCCCACGCTCACGATCCCCAGGGCTTTCCCAAAATGTCCCCTTCTCAGTGAAACCTACCTCCATGGTTCTCTTTGCAAATTATAACCTCCCACCCCCCACTCCCTGACCCCTTCCTTGCCTTGCTTTATTTTCCTTCTTGGCACTTACCATACCCCAAAATACTGTCTTTTACTTACTGTGTGTGTGATTCATTGTCGGGCACCCACCCCCATGGCCCAGCCCCTTGAAAGTAAGTCCTCTGAGGACAGGGATTTTTGTCTGTTTTGTCCACACAGTCGGTGCTCAATAATTATTTTTTGCAAGAAAGCAAGCAAGCACTGACTGCCAGCTATTCTTATTACAATTATGATTGGGTCTGATTAACCTTGTCCCCTCCTGCTTGGTACAAGTCTGTGCTCAGTGGGTGCACAAAAATCATAAAAAGAGCTAACACCTATGGAACATTTCCTACATTGCCCGGCACTGTTGTGAACACCTTTACAGGTTTCAATCCACTAACCCTCATAACAACCTAAGGAGATCGGGACTTTCATTCTCCCCATCTTACAGAGGATGAACACAGAGGCACAGAGAGGTAAAAGGGCTTACCCAAAGTCTCACAGCCAGTAAGCAACAGACCCAGGGTTCACAGCCTGGCCCCAGCACTGCAATACACCGTCACTCAGCCATTTACACCCTTTAAGTCAATTCTTTTGAAATGTTTGTTGCCACGTGATCACCATTTAACTGACTGGCCTGGGTAAGGAGCATAAGACGTGATTCCAAATCACTTTACTACAGGGGTCATTCTTTGGCCTGTGGCTTTTTGCCATGATGCTTTGCCAGCATTGCATCCAATCCCCTGGACAAAGGAGGCCTCTGGATGCCAGGGACTGAGGCCAAACACCTGCTACTCAGCTCCAGCTGGGACACCCCGGAAACACTCACCGGGGCTGGGGGCAGAGCTGGGGCTCTTCTCACTGCTGTTCCGGACAGAGTCAAAGACAGCCCAGAGGAATTCTTCGGGGGGGCAAGGTCCCAGCTATCTCGGAAGCTGTCTGCTGAAGGATATCTGGAAACTGTGTGCAGGAAAGAAGAGGAAGGAGGAGAAACAAATAATAATTAAAGCACATTAAACACAGATTTACACTATGATACCACTTACTCCCTCCCTCGGGGGTTGTGTTTTTTCTATAGCAGCTTCTTACACAATTGCATCCCCTAGCTCAACTAACTTGGTCTCTACAAAGAATCATACAAAATAATACTTAACCCCATTAGCAATCCACTAAATGTTCAATACCACAAGTATATATTGTTTTTCACCCATCTGATTACCAAAAATAAAAGAAAGTGAGAATACCTAAAAATAAGATGAAGTGATAACACTTAATGTTGAGCAAAATGCAGTAAATATGCACACTAATTCTTCTATGGGACTGTTAAACGGTACAGAATTACCGGAGCAACCTGATAAGGTCTATAAAAAATGTAGGGGATCCTACCCCGTTTTGGTCTGGTATTGTTTTTAAATTTTTATTAAACTTTACATTCATCATAAAAAGGAGAAAGAGAGGGGGCGCCTGGGTGGCTCGGTGGGTTGAGCGTCCGACTCTTGATTTTGGCTCAGGCTATGATCTCGTGGTTGTGGGACTGGGCTCCGTGCTCAGCGGGGAGTCTGCTTGAGATTTTCTCTCTCTCTCCCTCTCCCTCTGCCCCTACCCTCCTTCCTCATGCTCTTTTTCTCTCTCTCTCTCTCTCAAATAATTAAATAAATCTTTTTTTTTTTTTTTTAAGTAGAAAGAGAGGATGGTCTCTAATTCTGAGTGGAGACTAGCAACGAGGGAGCTTCCAGTTGCCCTGGAGAAGGTGCCATTTCTCATCTAGAACCAGTGTGATTTGTCAAGACCCAGGATATTATTGGTAGGCCCGACAATGAGTCCAGAGCATTTATCACACTTTCTCACACAGCTATGCATCACTGGGTCCCACTCTGTCCAAAGAGAAAGCCCCTCAGGTTATAATAGCTCCTCTTTCAATTCTAACCTTCAGAATTAGTGTCCCACTCTAAACCAGTTGTTCCCCATCCTGGCTGTAGGTGACAATCACCTGGGAAACCTCCGGACACCAGGCCCCACCCCAAAGATTCTAAGACCATTGGCCTGGGGTGGGGGCCATGTAGGTGTCCTTTTAGAATCTCTCCAGTGATTGTCATGTGCAGCTATGGTCACAAGCAACTCACAAGAGACATAGTTAACTTTTAAAAAGCAAAATGCACAGCAGAGTGAATGGTATTTTCCATTCTGTATTTTTATTTTATTTATTTTTTATTTTTTTAATTTTTTTTTTTTAAGATTTTATTTATTTATTTGACAGAGAGAGACACAGCGAGAGAGGGAACACAAGCAGGGGGAGTGGGAGAGGGAGAAGCAGGCTTCCCACCGAGCAGGGAGCCCGATGTGGGGCTCGATCCAGGACCCTGAGATCATGACCTGAGCCGAAGGCAGACGCTTAACGGCTGAGCCACCCAGGCGCCCCGCCATTCTGTATTTTTAAAGGGAAGAACATATATAAGTAGGAGGAGGATTTTCCTGAAAGGATGCAGAAGAATCTGGGAGGAGTGATCACCTCTGGGGAGACAGGCTGGGGACCTAGAAGTGGCGGTGGAGGAGAAACTTGCTGTCATCCTGTAGCTTTTGGTATAGTTGAAATGTCTTAACCAGGAGCATATATTACTTGTCTTATTAAATATTTCAGTCATTAAAAAAAGTAGAATAATACAACACAACAGCCATGTACCCACACCTAACTTAAGAAATAAAAGATCACAAATATAGTTGATTGGTCCTTCCCTCCGTCTTTGGTGTCCTTCCTTCCCCAGAAGTAACCTGCACCCTGAATTTGGCATTAACCATTCTCATGCACTTCTAAACTTGACTTACATCTAGAACTGTTTTTGCATGTGCTTAAAATTAATGTAACTATTTTCATGATAAAAAAAACCCCACCACCATTAAAGCATTTTCATAGTGAAAAAAATTTTTAATTTAACTAATATTTGTTCACTTATTTAGTATCCTACTATATGTACTCTTTTGCAACTCACCTTTTTTAACCCTGCGCTGTTTCTGAGATTTAACCGTATTGAGATAAATCTTTTTCAATTTCAAAAGTTGATCTTTAGAAGATCAGGTAAGTATATAATATACATGCATCCGCTACTTATGACCATATGGACACCCCAGAAGACGATTTTACCATGCCTGGACACTGGAATGTACGCTGTGTGTGAACCTGGGTGACACGCTCTGTGTTCAGGTTCTGCTGAGCACGTGTGACAATGTACATCTTGCACGTGCACGTATGGGGATGAGAGTGTGTGGATGTGCCTTGCAGTCCATCTGAGTCTCGTCCAGCAAATACTTACTCCCTCCCCACTCTCCACTTCTGCATGAAGGAGACTACTTCCTGCCCCTCTGAGGTTGAGCTTGGCCATGTGACTTGCTTTGGCCAATGGAAAATGACCTTCCCAGGTCATTTTCAAAACTCCTCTGGAGTTTCAGACCTCCATGGCGTGAAGAACAAGCGCCAGGTAGCCTGAGCCCCAGAAGCAGACTCTGGAAGCAGAGCAGTCCCGGTGACCCACAGACCAGTCCTCAAGAAATTAATACTTATTGTTGCATGCCAATGAGATCATGTGGCTTGATTATACAGCAAAACGATGACAAATTTGTACCTGTTTGGCACAGCTCTTGGACTACGCTGTCTAACTTCTGGAGAGTTGCTCCAAGCAAAGTGTGTGCCCAAAGGCAATGCTCCATAAGGATTTGGTTTTTGATTAAATGTGTTTGCACGTGGGATTGCACACACTGGACATACGTGTGCATGTGTATACGGCACTGCTGAATGTTAGCCCTCAAACAGGCACGCATGTGGGGAGCACACAGACAGCAGGGTGGTAAATGACCTACAGCTCCCAGTCTGGGCACGTCTGCCCGGACGGAGGGCCATGTGAAAAGCCCAGAGTTGGTTTCGCTGCTGTCTCACTCCCTTTTCCCAAACCTTGGGCATCCTGGAGCAGAGCTGGAAACATCTGAGCCCTTTGAGGCAGGGAAGAAGGTTCCAGAAAGCAAACAGGCAGTAAACCCAAGGGGGTATATAACTGACCACACTTTCTCTCCCCTTCAAACCCCTTCAGCCTTCCAAAAATGGAACAGAGAGGTACCTTTGTGGCAATAGAGCTTAATTCGTCTCCTGAAAAAAGTACTAGAAAGGGTCCCAAGTCCTTTGTCGTCTCGGCCGTCCAGTTCTGGGGAAGTCTAGGAAAAGAGGATAAGCAGTCATCTGAAACACCGTGCTGTTTTCTCTGTCTCCCAGCATCCTTTTCTTGCAGGAACAGCCCAACTTCATACCTGGGCAAGTCCCACTTCCCTGACCAAGAGAACAGGCATGTGATGCAGGATAGCACATACAGGACACCAGGTCACCCTTGGGAATGTTGTTGGAACTACTGGAGAAGCCCTCTTCCTGCTGGTATCTCTGGCAGTAAAGAGAATACTGGAAGTTGTTCCCATTACCAGGTGGGGAGAATAGAGGCCACACCAAGGAACACAGAGCTGAGGGCTGGGAGGAGCATATTCCCGACAACATCACTTGAGCCTCTGGATCCAGTCAGGCCTGAAGTATAGCCCTGGAGTTTTCCATTACATTCTGTTTCTGAACTCAATAAACTCCCACTTCTTTTTTAGCTTGAATTGTTGAACTTCTGGCACTAACAGCACAGCCTGTCCTTCCTCTTCCATTACTGTCCCCATTCTACAGATGTAGAAATTAAAGTGCCAAAAGATCAAGTAGCTTTTCCCAGGTCACATAGACAATAGAGTGTACCACCGCGTACACAAAACTTGAACCCAAGGAGTTGGCCTCTCCAGTCCATGTCCCATGTGCCTGGGACAGAGTAATTACTCCAGAAACATCTGCTGTCTTTAACCGCTGACTGATGGCTAGGTCCTACTCAAATACCCGCCCCAACTTGAGAAGACTCTACCCGAGAAAAACAGTTCTGTGTCCGTCCCCTCCCCCGCCCAGAGCTGCCCCGGACCCAGAGCTGACAATGCTTTGATCATCTGCGTTATTGTTACTGTTTGTTGTTGTTATTACCCAAGAATAAGGATGCACCTCCTTGCATTCGTAAAGTGCCATCTTTTCAAAACTCCTGTCCTTAAATGTGCCAAGACATACTGGTGACAATCACGGAGGCCTGCAGAGCAGCTACTGTCCTCACTTCACAGGGCATCTGAGGCCCAAAAAAGAAAGGTCACATTTCTAGAATAAACGAAAGCGGCTAACCTTGTCCTAAGCCGGAGACTCTCTTGTTTGGAGGGCAGGAGCACCAGGGTTCAGCGCCCCTTGTGCAGCGCTCAGCCCCCCACCCTCCCCACCCCCCGGGGCCGAGCCTGGCCCCTCCTCACCCGCGCTGTTCCAGGAGCCTGAGCCTCACGGCAGCCTTCTGCTCGGGGCTGAGGTCTGGGCAGTCTCTGAGTCCGTGCAGGGCTGTGGCCCAGGCCGGGGCAGAGACACCGCGGTGGAGGACGGCTGCCGGCAAGTGGCAGAGCAGTTTGCCCATGATGTCTACCGCGTACTCGTCAGCAGTGGAGTTGTTCTGAAACCGACAAGCGGAGCTGATGGGAAGATCCAGCAGGGCTCAAGATCGTGACCCCTCCACAACACATCCCGATCCCCAACCTCGTAAAGGTTCTAGGACCTGAATCACCCACCCTACCATGGACTAGAAGAGAGCAGCACGGGGTCTGATTTTACCCCAGGGAGGCAGGCCTCGGAAGTCTAGGAGGCCCCACCAAGGAGCTGGTGTGGGCAGAAGACTTGGCACGCGGTGAACACTCCATAAATGAGGACTGACGTCATCGTTGGTGCCATTGCTCTGAGGACACCCCAGAGTTCAACGACCATACTAATAATACTACAGCAGGAATAAAAATAGCACTTCAAAATCTGTATGGGACTTGGGGGCACCTGGGTGGCTCAGTCGTTAAGCGGCTGCCTTCAGCTCAGGTCATGATCCCAGAGACCTGGGATCGAGCCCCGCATCGGGCTCCCTGCTCAGTGGGAAGCCTACTTCTCCCTCTCCCACTCCCCCTGCTTGTGTTCCTGCTCTCGCTGTGTCTCTCTCTGTCAAATAAATAAATAAAATCTTTAAAAAAAAAAAATCTGTATGGGACTTGAAAGCCTCTAAAGCTCTTTCCCCAGTGACAAAAGGAGATAACATTTGAGTGTTTAATACATGCCAGGCAGTGTTCTAAGAGCTTACACGTCCTAATCTTCATCTTCAAAGTAACTATAAGAGATAAGTTCTAATATCACCCACTTTTTAAAGATAAAGAAACTGCCAGCCAGTGGCAAGCCTAGGGTTCACACTCAGACAGTGTGCCGTTTGGGCCTTGGCATTGAACAATTTATTGCCTATTTCATGCCCTCAATAACCGTGCAGGAAGTGCTCTTGCATCCATCTTAGGGATGAGAAGACTGAGGCTCAAGGAGGGGAATAACTTGCTGGAAGCCACATAACCAACCACTGCCAGAGGCCAGCCTACATCCCAGACTGTGTACTGTGATCTTTCTAGTCCCCCAGAGCAGCCTCCCATCATTCAAGCCCCAGGATGGCAGTCCTCAGAACCGGTGGCCAAGATTGCCCCACCCGGGGTCCCAGGGCCAGCTTTGAGACCCACAAGTCAGACTTTTGGCCATCACCACAAGCTCAAGGTCCCAGCCAGATCCCCCGAGGGCTCCCCAGGATAGCCATAGACACCCAGAGAGGAAAGAGTATCAGGGAAAGTGTCACCCAGGAAGAGTTTCCTTACCAGGCACTGCTGTACCTTCCTAAGGACTGAATTCTTTTTGTGGGAATCTAAAACCAAGGAGTCCAACTGACTCTTCCCCAGGCTGATCAGAAAGGGCACACACTGGGAAGCTGGGACAGAAGCCAGGTAGTGAGCCCTGGAAAGAGACGGGGAGAATGAGAGGAGGAAAACAATGGCAGCTCTGCATTTGCCCCTGAAATCAGCCTCCACATGCCCAAGAGCTTAGCCCAGGGCTGTTCTATAAATGTTTGTTCACCCCAGGGATGTTGTGGCTCCTCTTGGGATGGAGCAAGCCTCCCACCCACCATGCCCCTCTTCTGTGGGCAGGGAAACAGACGTCCTATCCTGCCTCTCTTCTACGCCCAAGTAGCATCAATCAGAGAATGGGGTCTCCGTAAACATATGTTGAGGGGCGCCTGGGTGGCTCAGTCCTTAATCCTCTGCCTTCATTCCCAGTCATGATCCCAGGGTCGTGGGATTGAGCCCCGCATGGGGCTCCCTGCTCAGCAGGGAGCCTGCTTCTCCCTCTCCCACTCCCCCTGCTTGTTGTGTTCCCTCTGTCGCTGTGTCTCTGTCAAATAAATAAATAAAATCTTAAAAAAAACAAAAACAAAAAACATATGTTGCCTGATGGACTGGTTGAGGGGAGAGGAAGAGAAAGAAAAAGGTAAGGACGCCTGCCTGGGTGGCTCAGTTGGTTGAGTGTCTGCCTGCGGCTCAGGTCATGATCCCAGGGTCCTGGGATCGAGCCCCGCATCGGGTTTCCGGCTCAGCGGGAGCCTACTTCTCCCTCTGCCTCTGCTGCTCCCCCTGCTTGTGCTCTCTGGCTCTCTCAAATAAATAAAATCTTAAAAAAAAAAAAAGAAAGAAAGAAAAAGTAGAAGTAAGAGATAAAGAACATAGAGAATAAAATAGAAAGTGAGAAAGAAAGACAAGGAGAGAGCAGGAAAAAGTAAAAGAAATGGCACCCGATTCTGGCATCTCCAGTCCAGAACAACCCCCCCCCCAAACTCTTGGCCATGTATTCTTAACAGAGGCAATATGGCCCCCTAGGGGGAAAAACTGGTTCAGGTAGAGACAGCGGGGAAAAAAAAAATCTTAGTTATTACAATGATTTGTGACTAACTAAAGCTCAATCCTATTCAACAAAATCTTATTCCTGGTAAATTCTCTCATTCAGGAGAAATTAAATTGTTCCCTTTAGGGAGGCAATAATGAAACAGAGGTTGAGAAAGACTGCTCTAGACCCACATGGCCTACTCATCATGACCACTAGACTGTTCCAAACCCAAATTCTACATGTTCTTCCTCCTCTACACCAGCCCATGTGTCTTTTTCCCTTTATGCCCAAATCTGTCATTGCTACCAGCTTAATATTACTCAGATCTGTTCTTGCCTCTCCATTCACAGGACTGCTATCTTATTTATCTCTTCATTCATTCAGCAAATATCTGCTGCATGCCAGGAACTGTAATGGGCAACAGCTACAACCGTGAACGCTAGGTGAGGGGCAGGTCCCTGTTCTCAGGATGCTTCATTCTAGTAAGGTAAAGACAAGAGAAACCAGTGAATAAAACAGGTCATTTCAGCCAGTGATAAATGTAAGGAAGAAAACAAAATGGCTCTGCAATGGAGAATGATGGAGAGGACAGCTGGGGAGACCGTTCTAAGACACAGGTATTTAAGCTGAGATGTGGATGAGTGGAAGGAGAGAGCCATGCCAAGGTCCAGGCTCTAGAAATAAGCTTCCATGTCTCCCTCCTTCCGGCCAGGTTCCCTGCATTCTGTCCACTATGTGGAAAGATGTAATGATCTCTCTGAAACATAAATCTGAGGATCTGTGCCCAGAATACAGGTGAAACCCTCATGGTGTCATACAAACCTTCCCTGATTTCACTGTCCCTTACTTCTCTGGCATTCTGTCCCCCAGCTACTCTGCAGATACACACCCTTTGCTTCCCTTGCCCACTGCTGGACCAAACATTCCTTGTGCCCCAGCCTGGAGTGTCCATCTTGAACTCTGAAACCCCAGCTCATTCTCTGACTTTTAGTTTAGTCTCCTCCAGCTCTCCAGTCTGAAAGAGTCACACCCCCCTCTGTGCCCTCTACCCATCACCCTTTCCCATGGTAACAGCATCTGGCTTTCTTGGAGAATCACCCCCTTCACTTGAAGTCCTTGTGGTTTGGGGTGGACCCCACTTCACTCTCAGCTCCAGGGGTACAATACCAAACTAAGCCAGTCAGAGTTATCCATCTGCCACAACCCCAGTCAAACCCACGACTTACTGAGAAGGATGGGGAAAAAAAGTCTTTTAACCAGGAGGATATAGCCTTGAATTGGCCAGAGACCACTACAGAGAAAGAAGATGCCTGACACAGAAGCCTACAGAGGAAAGCTGGGCCAAAAGACAGATAGCTGACCACTCAGCCCCTGGATCCAGTCATGCCTGAAGTCTATTCCTGGAGTTTCCAGTTACCTGAACCAAAACTGACTTTTATTGCTTAAGCCAGTTTGAGTTAAGGCTCTTATCACTTTCAACCAAGTATCAACTTGACATTATAAATGGCTTCATGCTTGTATATTCCCCCTCCCAGAGACTGTAAGCTCTTATAAGGGGAAAAATAAATTATCTTTGAGAACAAGTACATAGTAAACATTCAGTAAATTTTTTTTTTTAATAAATGAAGACAATTAACAGCAAGAGAAGGAAAAGGGAAATAAAGAGAAAAAGAGTGTCCAGATTGTGTTTGAAAAAGCAGGGCTCCCCCTCCCAGGCCTGAATGCCCACACATACCCGGAGAAATTCCCACGACTCACATCAGCCCTGATCACCCTGGAGCCTGGGCACAGCTGGGAGGCCAGCCCAGATGGGACCTGCTTCACCGGCACTCACTCGGGCTTGGATCGCTTTGGCTTTGGTTTTTAAATAACAAGGAAAAAAAAAAAAGGCAAGAGACTCTGTCTGAAATATCTATGTGGGGTTCAGAATTTAAATCCTGGTTCACAAGGGCTTAATTCTGGAAGGCACTCTCCACTCCGGCTCCTCACAAAAAGCCGGGGGTGAGATGACTTGGATGACTCCCACCAATCTCATTGTTGGGCCAGAGAGGGGAGCCAATGTTCACTTACGGGAGTGCAGTCAAGAGGAAAGGTGGCATAGAGGATCTGGAGACCTCCCAGTATTTCCACGCCAAACAATTAACCTGAAAGATTAAAGCAATTCTAGGAATTTAGTCCAATAATCATAAGAGCAAACAAAACTGTGCTTTCTCTGGGCCAGGCACTGTTCTAAGTGCTCTATATATGTTTACTTATTATTTAAGAGAACACCCTACGATGTAGGTACCACTACTGTGCCCAGTTTAGGGATGAGGACACTGAGGCGATCACAAGGCGAGCACAAAAATTTAAGTCTGAGAATGCTCACCTTGTTTTGTTTATAACTGCAAGAAAGTGAGATGTTAAATTAATTAAACAAGGAGGCCATTAGACCGAAGTGGCCCTAATGACAGGGAGCCCTATGTAAGCACACCAAAATCAAAGTCTATAAATGCCTCAAGGTTATGAAATCAAAACACCGACGACAACCAATCACCAAGAGTCAACTAGGCTTTAAGCTATAGCCAGTCAAATAATTTCTTTCTCTGCATCTGCACTTTCTCTGTATATGTCTTTTCCCCTGCAGGGCACTCTAAACCACTTCTGGTTCAGCGCTGCCCGATTCCAATCGATTTTTGCTCAGAAAAACTCTCAAAATTTTTAATATGCCTAGGTTTACCTTTTAACAGAGCTATAATGTCACTGTCCCTTGGTCTGGGATTGGTTAGGTAAGTTACGGTATATCCATACAACTGAATGCTACGCAACTATTTTGTTTCAAAAGGTAGATTTATATCTATTAACATGGAATGATGGCCATGACCTATTTATGTATATACGTGCGCACACACACACACACCCCTGTGCTATAAAGTTAAATAGAACAATGTATATAGTATGAACTCATTTGTGTTTTTTAAATTACACGTAAATACGTTTTATAGACAAAAAAAAACTCACAAAGTCGATAGCAAACTTTTCTTCGTGGTTACCTTAAGAGAGATTCTCAGGGCGCCTGGGTGGCTCAGTTAGTAAAGCATCTGACTTCGGCTCAGGTCATGACCTCAGGGTCCTGGGATCGAGCCCCGCATCGGGCTCCCCACTCAGTGGCGAGTCTGCTTGTCCCTCTGTCCCTCCCCAACGCTAGAACACTCCCTCTCTCTCTCTCAAATAAATAAATAAAATCTTTAAAAAAAAAAAAGAGGGACTCTAAATCTCAGCACCTTTGAGATTTTGGGTTGGAAAACCCTTTGTTGTGGGGCTGTCCTCTGCATTGTAGGAAGTGAGCAGCATCCTTGGCCTCTACTCACTAGATGCATCTCCCCCAGGAGTGACAACCAAAAGTGTCCCCAGATATGGCCAAGTAGTTCTCCGAGAATCACTGCTCCAGGGGAAATTTGGGGAAATTTTACTCTCTCTATATTGTTTTATTCTTTAATAATAATTATGTGTTTTCAGCAAAAGTGTAAACAACAAAGGCAAATTTTCTAATTAACTGGTATTTGAAGCTCCTGAGCATTGAGGGATTCTATGTAAGGAGCTTTGTTGGAACAATTCTTCCTCCTTGAACATGGAGGTCTTCCTCAAAGCAGGTCTGACCTCCACCCACTGGATCAGTTTGATGAGTATAAAGGAGACCGCCATGCCAGGGTCCAGGTTACCGAAATAATTGGCTTTCCTCCCTGCCTGGGCAAGACTTTTAATACAGTTCAATAGTTCTTACCAGGGAACTTTTATAAATGTCAATTATCAGGCTTCACCCCAGAAATTGCAAGTGAGGCTCTGCAATCTGTGTTGTTGTTTTTTCATCCGTGGGGTTTTTTTTTAACAGCTTTATTGAGGTATTTTGATATGCAAAGACCTGCATGTATAATGCGTACACTTTGATAAGTTTGGACATAGGCAAACACCCAGGATACCATTACACAATCAAGGTAATAGACACATCCAACACCTCCCAGAGTTTCCTTTATTCCGTTTTGTTTTTTGTTTTTGTGGTAAGAGCACTTAACATGAGATCTACCCTCTTAACAAATTCTGAAGTACACAATACCACATTGTTAATGATAGGCACTGTGTTGCACAGCAGATTTCTAGAATGTATTCATCTAGCAAAACTGAAACTTAATACCCATCAAACAACCCCGGCGTTCCAGGCAATGCTGATACTCAAATTGGGGAACCACTGACTGAATGCAAGGGAATGACAGGGCTTTGTGAAAATTTTGCCTATTCCTCTAATGGCCTTGGATTATACACCAAGCTTTAAGCTTATTTCCTGGCTCTCAGGGAAAGAATTCATTATTTGGAAACTTTTTATTCATATCTACAACACGCCAGGCCAGAGTTGGGCAGATGCCTTGTATATCCGCCTGCTCACCCTCTCAGGACTCTGTCCCACCAAAAGTTTAGACTCCCAAGTCCAAACACTGTTCCCAAGGCCCGATTTTACTTGCTTTTATCCAGTGAAAAGTCAGTTTCCGCCTCTGATCTCCCCAAAAGGATAAAGAGTCTCCCTAACCATTTGGAAAATGAAGTATTAAATGAAGAAGAAAATACTCTTCTTAAAGTACTGTTCCCATTCCAGGCTACCTCTGGAAAGGACAGGAAGGAGGGAAATGACCTTCAGTCTCAGAACATAATTACGAACATGCCAAACAGTATACCCTACAACTGTATTTTATCTGAGTTTAGATCTGAGTTTAGAATAACCAATCTGGTGAAGCTCTGGCTGTAGAGACCGGGGTATCTGGAGCTTTTAAAAAAGAAACCAGAGGGGTGCCTGGGTGGCTCAGTCGTTAAGCGTCTGCCTTCAGCTCAGGTCATGATCCCAGGATCCTGGGATCCAGCCCCGCATCGGGCTCCCTGCTCAGCGGGAAGCCTGCTTCTCCCTCTCCCACTCCCCCTGCTTGTGTTCCCTCTCTCGCTGTGTCTCTCTCTGTCAAATAAATAAATAAAATCTTTAAAAAAATAAAAGGTTTAGGGGCACCTGGGTGGTTCAGTCATTAGGCGTCTGCCTTCGGCTCAGGTCATGATCCCAGGGTCCTGGGATCAAGCCCCGCATCGGGCTCCCTGCTCTGCGGGAAGCCTGCTACTCCCTCTCCCGCTCCCCCTGCTTGTGTTCCCTCTCTCGCTGTGTCTCTCTCTGTCAAATAAATAAATAAATAAATAAATAAATAAATAAATAAATAAATAAATAAAATCTTTTAAAAAAAAGGATAAAAAAGAAACTGGAGAAAACCTGGCTCAATATTTGGCCCCACATCATCACTTACATGGGAATAATCCTGGCACAAATATCTTAAGCTGCCATAGTCAATCCAGTCAGGGAGAGAGAATCAGAAGCTCGAATGTGCTGTAATGGTACCTGATAGGGTGAGAGCAGGGAGAGGTTGTTCTCAAAATAGTGGAAATGGGCCAGAAAGGAGTCCGCACTCATGGCATCAATGTGGGAGCACGTCACGCCTTTGACCAGCTGCCCTGTGCTGGAAAACAGAACAAGGGACCCAGGAGAAGAAGGGGGTGGGGAGGGGAGAGGAAAGAAGGGGTAAGAGAAAGCAGGTCTGATGGGCACAGGCTACAGACTGGACTGTCCAACTCTCCTTCCTGGGAAATTAGGCTCCAAAGGGCTCGTCAGCCCTCAGGCCAAGTATACTTGCCTACCTCAGGAGCTCCTCGGGCCTTCTGGTCGACTTTGACAGAAGCTCATACAGGAATAAGGCCTGAGGGAAGAGAATGGTTGCCAGTATGGATGGAGCACTCACTCACTCACTCACCGTGAGGAGCGCAGTGTGTGCCCAGCACCATGAAGCCCTATGGGGAAGACACACTATGATCCCATTTTACAGATGGGGAAATGGAGGCTTAACAGGCTATGTTATTCACCCAGGCCCACACAACTGCTAGGTGGTAGAGCTGGGATTTGAACTGGTGTCAGAGTGATTGCAGAATGCATGCTCTCACACCTGGAGGATCGCCCATGCTCTAGAACACAAATGAGGAGCAAAGCCGTCAGGCAGCAAGGCTGGAGGTTTACTTCCTATGCTTTGTGAAGCTGCTGATCAGCTGGGGACCCTCCACAGCCCCTCGGTCCGTGCCCCCCTGCTAGCTCCCAGGAAGCAAAAGAGAAGATGGATGAATAGACCAGGACGGGCTAGAAAGTACCATCAATAAAGTAACTCCTGCTTGCAGCATGCACTGCCCTCCCACCATCCCAGATGGGCACTCTAGAAGAACAATACCTAGTAGGCAGGGGAGCCATTTGTTTTAAGGAACATAATTTTACAGAACACCTAACTTGCAGATGCGATCAAGTATGACATTCATCTATTTTATAGACTCTGAAACCTTGAACATAATTCCCCAAACGTAATAAATTATGAGCCATCGTTAGGCAGAGGCATCTGTGACGTGACAGCCAGGCCCAAGAGAAAGGAACAGCTAGGGAGGTAAGCTCCCGAAGCTCTGTGTGTGGCCCCAGACATGTCCTCAGGTGCAGGATCAAGTTCTGGAACCCTACCCCACCCCAGTCTTCCCCATCGCTAAGGTTCTCTCCCTCCCTCTCCCTCCGCCCCTCCTCACCACACTCCACCCCTCAGCAGGTGCACGCGTGCTCTCTCTCTCTCAATCTCTAAAATAAATAAATAAATCATTAAAAAAAAAAAAGAAACTATCCCCATTTCACACTGAGAAAACTGAGGCTGAGCAAGAAGTGGCTCCCCCAAAGTTAATAAATGGCAGCACCCAAATTCATGCTCAGGTCTTGTCCAACTTCTTAACACTATGCTGTTCTGCCCCCTGAGTGTAATCACACAGAAATAAATTTCTTTTACCAAATTAACCTTAAAACAGAGCTTTCCCACAAGGCAGAGAGTCAGAAATCCAGGAGCGATCTGGGCATCATGGCTGTGATATTGTGATTTACAATAAGAAATCTATATTTGTTCTTATCCCCTTTTCTGGCACCAGCTCCTAAAACCCTAGGAATATCCTAAGTGGGGAAAGCAATCAAGGTGTCTTTTCTCATGTTAATGAATGACTTTTGGAAAGCACCTGAGGGTGGAGGGATGTTGCTGGAAGAACCAAACTCGTGAGTGGAGGGTTGGAACTTTCAGTCCCACCGTGGACCTCCAGGGAGGGGAGAAGGACTGCATGCTGAATCAATCACTAACAGCCAATGATTTCATCAAGCATGCCTACGTGATAAAGCCTCCATAAAAACCCAAAAGCACCCAGTTCAGAGAGCCTCCCGTTGGTGAACAGGTGTAGGTGCTGGGAGGGTGGCGCATCTGGAGGGGCCGTGGAAGCTCTGCACCCATTCCCCACACCTTGTCTCATGCTTCTCTTCCTTCTGGCTGTTCCTGAGTTATATCCTTTTATGATAAAGCAGTGATCTAATAAGTAAAATGTTTCTCTGAGTTCTGTGAGCGCTCGACCAAGTTAATCAAACCAAAGTAGGGCAGGGTGGTCATTGGAACCTTCGATCTATAGCTGGTAGGTCAGAAGCACAGGGGACGACGAGGACTTGTGACTGGCATCTTAAGTTGAGGGGCAGGGGGTGTAGGATTATAGGGCTGAACCCTTGACCTGTGGGATCTGATGCCATCACCAGGTTGACAGTGTCAGAATTGAGATGAATCATAGGACACTCAAATGATGTTGGAGAATTCCTTGTTGGTGTGAGGAACCCACTCCCCCCCAACATACACACATCCAAATTGGTGTCAGAATCCTTAGTGGTCATACCTGACTCCTTCGAAGCTCCTTTTCCTTTAGGACTGTAGTGTTAAATCCGGGTTCCCTCCGTAAATCAAAAAGAGACACCTCCTTAAAGAAAGCCCCTTGTATTTCCACAATGCCTGAGGTAGTATCTCCTGCTTCAATCATCTGCCAAGAGTGAGGATAAACATAACAACAACCTTGTAGAAGGCGCACTGAACTTTGGGTAAGGGCCAGGCACTGTGTCAGTGCTTTCAGAGGCCATGAAATCCACCATATCTGCTCAGCAACCCTCTGAGGTGGGGGACTATCCTTACCCCCATTCTGCAGGTGAGAAAACTGAGAAAAAGGCAGCATGTAACTGGTTGAAAGTTGATAAGTGAGATTCAAGCACAAGTCTGTCTTATTCTAGAACCCACACTCTTTATTTTAACCAGATGTGCTATTGCCATCTGAAAGGTGTTGGTATTTTAAGCCAAACTCCTTGGGTTTCATTTCCTAACAGATTTTGCAACGGGACGCAGCAGGTCTGAGAGAATAGGATGCCCAAAGACCCACTGCCAAGTGAGAAAGAGGAACATAGGTGTGACTTCAAATCATGGAAGGGGCTTTCAGAAGCACTCTGCAAACTTCAGGAATTCACTTTGAGATTTGAAAAACAAACTTTCAAAACATTATCATATCAAGAAGCCTAATTTAAGAAAAGTCCTCCAGAGTCAACTGGCTAAGGAAAGCACCGGGGTCTGGGAAGAAATATAGTGTGACCCTTGGAGAGCCTCGGTGGTGCAGTCGGTTAACTGTCCGTCTCGTGGTTTCGGCTCAGTTCCTGATCTCAGGGTCATGAACTCGAGGCCCACATCAGGCTCAGCTCAGAGTCTGTTTGAGATTCTCTCTTCCTTTCCCTCTGCCCCTCCCACTCATGCTCTTTCTCTCTAAAATAAATTAATTAGTCTTTAAAACAGAAAGAGAGAGAGAGGAAGGAAGGAAGGAGGAAAGAAGGAAGGAAGGAAGGAAGGAAGGAAGGAAGGAAGGAAGGAAGGAAAAGAAATGCAGCATGAAACTCTTTCTGGAAAAGAAGGGAAGTGGCCATCAGGGGAAGGTTCAGAACATACCCTCACCAAAGGTTCAGCTAACCCCAGCCCTGAGTCAATGGCCCAAAGTCACAGCACACTCACAAAACCCCAAAACCACATGCTCTGTGAACCACATGGCTGAAGACCCGATGTCTTCCTCTCACCTTGCTGAGGACACCTTGCTTCTGGGCAGGTGACAAGTTGGACACATGCAAGGAGACCGTGCTTCTCAGGACCTGCAAGAGGTCCCTGCAATCCATGCCATAGAAGGCCCGGGTGCCAACCCCAGCCAGCAGCACGCCCATCTGGCTGACACTGTAGAAAGACGGCACCTGGGAAGACCGGCCGCAAGGAGGATGAGGTTCTACTCTGGTTTCTCACCTGAGAGACACTTACCCCACTGCATGCCGGGTATCTGGATGGGTGCCAGGGGCACGACTGGGAGCAAGACACATGCTGCCCTCCCAGATCTTCCTTCCTTCCATCAGGAAAGAGAGTCAATGTCAAAACACAACACATGAGGCAAGTGCTCTGCCCGGGGCATACTGTGCTGTCCGAGGCCACGGTACAAATATCAAAAAGTCATGGCCCATGCACCACAGCTGGCCAGGCAATGGGCTTCTGTGTGTGTGTTGAACTTGGACTAGCTGACAACATTTAGAAATGGGGGAAATTTCCATTAAAATCCAGGTTAAGGGGCGCCTGGGTGGCTCAGTTGGTTAAGCCACTGCCTTCGGCTCAGGTCATGATCCTGGAGTCCCGGGATTGAGTCCCGCATCGGGCTCCCTGCTCGGCGGGGAGCCTGCTTCTCCCTCTGACCCTCCCCCCTCTCATGTGCTCTCTCTCAAATAAATAAATAAAATCTTTAAAAAAAAAAAAAAAATCTGAGCACCAGGCAATACCAGGCCCACATCAGCAACAGTTGGCAAGAACTGACCAGCAGCTGCCCCTTGACGTAGGTCGTGGGGCTCTCAGTTTACCTAGCCCCACCCCCTTGTACAGGGCCCCCAGGTAGCCCAATTTTCTCATGATGTTCCCTGACACAGCAAACCCCATGCTCATCTATCTCCATGTAGAAGCTTTGAGTTGAAAAAAATGTTTTGGGATATGGGTCTGATATTTTATGACAAATATGATTGTGGCTGTCTGCCCCATCAGAAACTCTACTTGTTTTGTCTCCTTCCTTTAGAGTAAAGATGCTAGATGGTTTTCCATATAATCAGGAACAT
The DNA here is from genome assembly GCF_002201575.2 of Neomonachus schauinslandi. Lineage (NCBI taxonomy): Eukaryota > Metazoa > Chordata > Mammalia > Carnivora > Phocidae > Neomonachus > Neomonachus schauinslandi. The sequence continues at coordinate 154,247,104 of NC_058407.1, read as the reverse complement.
TCATTCCTTAGCTCTACAAAAAGCCAGTTGTGTTGCCTGCTATGCTCTGTAGAATGGGTAGTATCTACCGTCCTCAAGGAAGGCAAGACCTCTCGAGCTCTTGGCATCTTCATAACAATTGCTTCACCAAAGAGACAAGTCACTTTGTCCAGGGCTGGGAGGAACAAGACGGTCTCCCTCAGCTCCCTGAAATCAAATGCATGTTGAACTGTGCAAGTAAACTCAGGGCGCCCTAGTCAAAACAGAGGAGGGCAGCCAAGCCTTCAAACTAAGTTGCCATGAGGCTAGAAGAGACAAGGAGAATGGGCTAGCCTTGGCCTTGAGTCAGAAAGTACGAATGGATGGACCATGGCCATGGTGCCATGCTGGAGGCAGTCAGCATGGGAGTTAAGCAAGCAGACTCTGAAGCCAGACATCCTGGGTTCAATCCCAACTGTGTCCCTTTTATGGGACCCTGGCAATTCCCTTACACACTCTGTGCCCCTCATGAATGACGTGGAAAATGAAGGTCATAACACACAACTGACCTCAAACGGTTGTGGAGAACATTGAACAATTAACTCACTTAGACCCGAATCTGGCACACAGGAAGTACTTAATGAATATGTTATTATTGTCCCTTTGGAATTGGTCCCCAGTCCAGTCCTCATGACCTAGTCTGCATCCCGGGACACGGCTATGAGACAGAAAGAGCAGGACACCAAAATATTTAGGGGCTCAGGGCTCTGGAGCCCCTTCTACTGAGGCCAGGGCAGAGAGATGATTTCCCCAGGAAAAAAAGACTCATTTCCCACCCCAGGAGCATCTGGACATGGACTAAGTCTCCTGTCCCCTCTAAACAGGAACTTCTGCAAGGACAATTCCCTCCCTGCCGCCCCAAATGAATAAAATAGCATTATCTTTCATCTCAGGATGAGGGACGTGTTCACAGCCTCAACAACAAGCAAGGAAATCCCGGGATGGGTCCCAAGCTTTGCAAACAACACAACAGCCACCACTCATGGAGCTCACACTCTAGGTCACATGTTCCAACTTCTTCCTGCGTACTGACCCACAGAATCCTTGCAGCCCTCCTACAGGAGAGGCGCTATCATTATCCCCGTCCTACAAATAGAGAAACTGAGGCAAAAAGTTAAGCCATTGTCCAGTGTCTCGCAGCTAGTAAACAGCAGAGCGAGTCCTCTTTGGCACCATCTTCGTACTGACTGGTTGTCCTTATTGTGTGTCACTGGCCCTTGGGTCTCAGAGCATTAAAAAAAAAGAGTTCAAAGCTCCAACTGACCTTCTCATGGGCCAAGTATTTGGCCGACAAGATGATGACCTGGCTCTTGGCCCAGCCTGAGACCTGGTTGAGGGTAGAGATGGCGCCATGCACAGCCTCGGGGGAGAGGGATTCCAGCTGACTGTGGGTCAAGCCCACAACCGCATCTGACAAAGAGCCCAGAGTCTCATTGAGGGTCTGGTTCTCCGTGGCGATGTCCAGGAGGTCGGCTTTGAGCTAGAAGGGGAGCAAGCTGGCATGAGGGTGGGTAACAAGCAGCACAGTGGCTCCCTCTGCCTACGCCCTGGGGTAGTCACAACACCCTCCCCCACCCTGGCCCGAGGAGCCCTGACCAGACAATGAGTCGCCCCAATGAAGAGCACCACCTCCTCTGGCCTTGACCTTGATATGCTACAAATTAACTTTGTACTTCATTTAAATATTAATTTGCTATTAAATCAAACTTGAAACGCGGCAGAAGGAAATTTTGTTCACTTTGTCCATAATTCTACCACCCTCTCATAGCATCTGTTGTCTTTTTGTGACCTTGAACTCTGCATCCATATACATGGCTGCTTTTCTTTCATGAAACATCCAGGGTGTTCTTTGTGATAATATATAATCCACGTAAAAATAATTTTCAACAGTAACAAGAAAGTGAAATCGCCTGAAACTCCTCATAAAAATAACTATGATTAGGGGCCCCGGGGTGGCTCAACTGGTTAAGGGGATGACTCTTGATTTTGGCTTAGGTCATGATCTCAGGGTCCTGGGATTGAACCCCACGTGGGGCACCCTGCTCAGCGGGGAATCTGCTTCTCCCTCTGCCTCTACCCCCTGACACCTCACTCATGCTCATTATCTCTCTCTCTCTCTCAAATAAATAAATAAAATCTTTAAAAAATAAGTAAACTACAGCATGTTTCACATAGTTGTAACATGAGTGGAAGTACGATTTTCTATATTTTTTACTTAGGTCTTACACAGATTTTCACGTTTCTGGGATTGCCTTAACAATGATTTTATTATACTATGCCTATCTAGTTATAGTTAACTGTGTTTCCTAACCACTCCCAGTAAAGAACATTGCAACATGACCTCTGTGCCCAAAAATGAGAATGGTTCATGTTTTCACACCTGAAGTTGTAGAACAGTATGTTCCTATCAGAAATGTGCACACCAGTGTACCAGGCAATACTGAAATGGCCACTGGGGGGCAGCAGAGTGAAATGAAAGAAAGCTGTCACAGCCTCTGGGGTCTCCAAATTCTGCAGCTCTCCTTCCCAGCGGCTCAGCTTCCACATCTGTAAGACGGAGACATGTGCTTGAGCAGTGCTTCGCAAAGCACTGTGGTCCTTGACCAGCAACATGACCCAGAACCTTGTTAGAAATGCAGATTCTCAGGCCCTGCCCGGGTCCTCCTGAACCAGACACTGAGTTTGAGGCCCGGCAACCAGTATTTTAACAAACCCTCCAGGTGACTCTGATGCACCCTCTGGTCTGGGAAGTACTGAGCTAGGTGATCCCAAAGGGTACTCTTTTTTTTTTTAAGATTTTATTTATTTATTTGACAGAGAGAGACACAGCGAGAGAGGGAACACAAGCAGGGGAGTGGGAGAGGGAGAAGCAGGCTCCCAGCTGAGCAAGGAGCCCGATGCTGGGCTCGATCCCAGGGCCCTGGAATCATGACCTGAGCCAAAGGCAGACGCTTAACGACTGAGCCACCCAGGCACCCCCCAAAGGGTTCTCTTATATCTTCAATGTATCAGACTTTTTTGGTCAGGACGGCCACCGCTTATGCCTGCGGCCTTAAAATACATTCATTTTCTGATGTTTGGTTTGAGTTGGCTTGGGAGGGATCCTTTTCCTTGAAAATAAAAACATGCACTGGTCAAGATCATGATGACTATGTCCAATGTCAAATGGGATCAGGGATTTTATAGTTACATGTGAAAAACTACTGTGGAATTATTGATGGCATTATCAAAATGTTCTTTTTTTTTTAATTCTAAGTAGGCTCCGTGCCCAACCTGGGACTCGAACTCACAACCCTGAGATCAAGAGTCGCATGCGCTCCCGAGTGAGCCAGCCAGATGCCCCAAAATTTTAATATTGCTCTCACATCATCTTTTCAATTAAAAAAAAATGAAAAGAGCCAAAAACAAAAAGATGCCAGGCAGAACTGACACTTGAAGGGAAGAAAGGAGGGAGAAATGGAGGGAGGGGGAAATGAGAAAATCTGTCTGTGCCATTTGCCCCGAACTTTGGTCTAGGAACTCAGTAAACACACTGTAATCCAGTGCTCTCAACCCTGGCTACACTGGAATCACGTGAGGATCTTTTGAAACATACCATTCCCAGGCCACAGCCCTGACCAATACCTCGAGAATCTCCAGGGACGGAGCTGGTGGGATGCTACTAAAGCAGAGACAGTTTATCTCCTTCTGTTCCAAGCATGGTCACCAGACCAGCTGCTTCAGCATTGCCTGCAAGCTTGTTAGAAGTGCAGCCTGGGTGGCTCAGTTGGTTAAGTGTCTGCCTTCAGCTCAGGTCCTGATTCCAGGGTCCTGGGATCGAGCCCCACGTCGGGCTCCCTGCTCAGCGGGGAGTCTGCTTCTCCCTCTCCCTCTGCCCACTTGTGCTCTCTCTCTCTCTCAAATAAATAAATAAAATCTTTACTGAAAAAAAAGAAGTACAGTCTCCACTCAGGGCTCCACTCAGACCCACTGAATCAGAATCCACATTGAAGATCCCAAGCAATCCTATGCACAGTTAAGTTCAAGGTGGCCACTCTGAATTTTGATCTATCCCAAGTTTTCCCTTATACTGCTTTATGTCATTTCTTCCCATTTTAAGCTCATCCCAGGATTTGGGATGCCATCTGCTGTGGCTGCACCTAGATCCTGATTAAGCCAACGTGTTTTCTCTCAAAGGCCAGGCAAGACTTGGCTCTCCGTTTCTCCGGCCATCTCCCCAGGGCCCTGCGCCCCATCGCACCTGCTGAACCTCAGCCTGGAAGCCCCTCAGGTGGCTGCACTTGATCATCTGGTGGAGGAGGACTTGGGCCACTGCGGCATCCAGCAAATCCAGGTCATCGTAGAAACAGACCAGCAGCCCCAGCCTGTGTGGGAAAATAAGGGTGCTGGCGGGGGACTCAGAGCTGGGGGCCACAACCACAGCCCTGTCCCATGCAGAACCAAGAGTCATGGTCAGAGCAGCTGCCGCATGTCAGGGATCATGCTGAGCCCTGTACCTGATCACCCCATCGTAGCAACCCTATGACGTAAATGCTCTTATTAGCCCCATTTCACAGAAGGGCAAACAGAGCAGTCAAGTAAGTTGCCCAAGACAAAGTAGTGGAGCCAGGACTTAAATCTAGATCCATCCAGCTATACCATCTCTCTTCCCAGGGCAGTCAGGGACACAAGGAAAGTGTGATGCTGAGTCAGCCATTGAAAACTCCCCGGGTGCCTGGGTGGCTCAGTTGGTTAAGCGACTGCCTTCGGCTCGGGTCATGATCCTGGAGTCCCGGGATCGAGTCCCGCATCGGGCTCCCTGCTCGGCAGGGAGTCTGCCTCTCCCTCTGACCCTCCCCCCTCTCATGTGCTCTCTCTCATTCTCTCTCTCTCAAATAAATAAAATCTTTAAAAAAAAAAAAAAAAAGAAAACTCCTCATTTTCCACATGGAGATATAGGGTTTGCTCACCTCAGATGATGATGACCTAAAAGGAAAGAAAAAGACAGGAAGTAGGACAGTGTAAGGGCAGAGGTGGGATGTGAACCCTGGTCTAGCTGGGAGCACTGCACTTAGCGGTTAAAAGCATAGATTCAGGCCAACAAGAGTTTGAAGCCCAGCTGTATGGGATATTTGATCCAACAAGTTACTTAACTTCTCTGCCAAGCTGCTGCATGCACAGTTGAGCAGTCCACACTGTGTACTACTGTACAGGGTGACCCTGTCTCTCTGAGCCTTTGATAAAAGAGAGGTTGGCTTTGTTCACCATAGCACATCACAATAAATATGATGAACGGAGGAATCAGGAGTACTGTGAGAGTTCAATGGGAAGATGAGCACACTTCCTGGTGGACACCAGGCACTCCTTCATTAATGGATGCTCTTAGAGTTAGTATGAAATCTATTCAATTCAGCATGGCTGGACCACCTGGTTGACCAGGCTCCACCTGGTGGGGTTGACCCTCTCAGAAAGACACTGACATGGGGTGCCTGGGTGGCTCAGGCATTAAGCGTCTACCTGCGGCTGGGGTCGTGATCCCAGGGTCCTGGGATCGAGCCCCGCATCGGGCTCCATGCTTGGCCGGGAGCCTGCTTCTCCCTCTCCCACTCCCCCTGCTTGTGTTCCCTCTCTCGCTGTGTCTCTCTCTGTCAAATAAACAAATAAAATCTTAAAAAAAAAAAAAAGACACTGACACGCTCAGACATGTCCACAGGAGAGCAATCAGGTCAGCAGAAGGATTTGAAAATGTGTCGGATGAGAAAAGACTCAGGAGATGTAAAGACTGAATATTAATAACCACGTTAAGAATAACTAATATTTCTTGAACAGTTACTTTGTGACAGGTGTGCGTAATCCTTACAAGGACCTGAACGAGGTAGGCAGATTATTATCTCCCATTTTACAGATAGGGAAAATAGAGGCACAGAGAGGTGAACTGATGCAACCAAAATCACACAATTTATAGCTGGCAGAGCCAGGATTATACCCGGGAAGTCTGGCTCCAGGTCCCGTGTCCTTAACCAATAAGTTATTTTTGTATAACCATAAAAAAAGGGGCCCATGCTTATGGGTAAATATTACTAGGGATGGGGGAAGAAGGTGTAATAGTTTCATATAAGAACATTCTCTACAATGACTCTTTGACAAAATTTAATACAGTGACATTTGCCCCTGAGAGACAGAGAGATGGTGAGACAGTGCTCACAACCCCTCCCCACCACACACTCCCTCCCACTAACAGCCCAGCCCTTTCTGGGGTCACCAAGTACACAGCTGCTGGCCCATCCCCCTGGAGGATCTAAATTAGAGAGCTGACGTCATCTGTGGATCCCCCACCTGAGAATCTGGATAACAAGAGGTTCACAAATATGGGGACCCAAAAGCTCTTTCCAATCCTTGACCCACCCTAATGGAAATTACACATTGACCTTGGACAGAGAACTGAGTATTTAAGATATTCTATTTCCATGCTCAGAGCTGGAATCTTGGCACTGGATAAGGTTGCCTAAAATGCCTGGCACAGGAGAGGCTCAGAAAGAATTTATTCCCACCTCACCCCACTTTATAACCCCTTCAAAGGATGTTTCTTTGGGGAAATGCCTCCCCTCATGTGCACAGAGACATGGGGCTATTTAAAGAGATGGACCAGCCACCTCCCTTCCCTCCCAGGGTCCTCTGCTGCTCAGAGGAAGCTGGTGCTTCGATCACATTTTGAGAAACAACTCAGAGAACCCCTGCCCCTTGCCTGTGGATGGTGGAGGTATTCCTCATGTCAAAGCTGGAGGAGCTGATCCTCTCCAGGTACGCCCGGGCCAGTTCGGGTGTGATGTCGTAAACCGTGTCCAGCAGCTTGGTGGTATTGTCATAGCTGATAAACAGCCTAATCTGGTGGAAAAGGGCAGGAAGACCAGTGAGGAGGACTGACGTGGCCCCAAGCAGCCCCACCCTGGTGGTCCATGCTGTGCCCCACCTCAGAGACTCAGAGATGCACAGTTCCCATTGTCACTGATTTCTCAATGGTCTGTCACAACTGTTTTGGCTTCCTCTTCAACCCAACACTTAGTAGGAAAGTGTTATATTTCAGTATCTGAACCACTGAACTCTTTGAAAGCTAATGTTTGCACATTTCTTTGTAGATTTGTTATGGGGAGGTCAGAGAATATGGTCCACAAATGTTGCACTTTGGAGCATCAGGGTGTTTTTTTTTAGATGAATAAGTTTACAAATGGGCCTCCGGTAATGAAAACCAGTGCGTGCTCCCTTGGTAAGATACAATATAGAGAAGATAGAGATATATAGGTTCAACTTTATTAAATACACCATTCAGATTCTTTCTGTTCTTATTCATTTTCTGCCTGGGTGTCCAAGGGTGTCAAGCTGAAGTCTCCCATCTTTCTATGCACTGTTATTCTGTGCTCATGAAGTCGTCTCTCCCTTGTGGATTCTATTCTTTGTCCATATAAAATTCCCCCTTAGTGCTGGTACCCTGTGGGGCTTCACCTCCCTCCGCTACACTTTTAGAAGATGAAGAAAATTTGCAAATGACCTCTTGATCTTAGAAATTCCTCCCCAGGGGTCCAGCTTCCTAACAATTTAATCTCCACCTAACTTGCAGAAGTTCGCTCAATATTGGGAGAGTAAAATTGAGGTTTAATCCATTTTATAACTGAAGATTATAAAATTGAAAGACGTTTGAAATAGTCTCAGCCCCCTAGGTCAAAAGAGGAACCTAGATATGTCAACTATACTTCAATTAAAAATTTTAAAATTTTTTCTTTTTTTTTTTTTTTTAAAGATTTTATTTATTTATTTGAGAGAGAGCACATGAGAGGGGGGAGGGTCAGAGGGAGAAGCAGACTCCCTGCTGAGCAAGGGGCCCGATATGGGACTCGATCCCGGGACTCCAGGATCATGACCTGAGCCGAAGGCAGTCGCTTAACCGACTGAGCCACCCAGGCGCCCCTAAAATTTTTTCTTAAAAAGAAGAACCTGGGGGCACCTGGGTGGCTCAGTCGGTTAAGCGTCTGTCTTTGGCTCAGGTCATGATCCCAGGGTCCTAGGATCAAGTCCCACATCGGGCTCCCTGCTCAGCTGGGAGCCTGCTTCTCTCTCTGCCCCTTCGTGCCGCCCCCCCCCACCCCCCGCTTGTGCTCTGTCTCTGTGTCTGAAATAAATAAATAAAATCTTTAAAAAAGATAAAGAAAAAGAACAACCTGTTTCTGCCTCTGGTTTCATAATAAGCCGACATTGTTGGATCAATTGGCCCTTGAGAGAGCCAGTCATGTGATACAAACACTTCTCTCAGGAGAAAGTCAAGACACACATGATAAAAACTGGAGGCAAGCCCTAAAGTCTTTATGAATGCCTCCCTGTTGGCAGCATGCTTTGGAGACTGCATTCCAGAATCATGATGCCCAAGGGACTTTAGTGTGACTGGGTCAACATCAGGAGGACAGAGACAGGTTGGCCAGTGAGTGAAAGTAACCTTAGAACTTGTACATTTCTCAACTGTAAACTCTACAGTTAAAATCCAATCATTGCTCATACTAAAATAGCTATCAATAGAAGTAGCTATAAATAGAAGTCGCTAGTAATCCATGATTCGTTTGATTTGGGTTCATGCTTCCAAGGACCAGAAACTCTATAGCTATTGTCCTTGGCCTTTCTTGAATGCAAAAATATCCTAAAATGATTTTTGGTTCACAGCCAACATTTTCTTTATATCATGTTGGTTCACATTGGAGCTATCTTGGTTGTCTACAATTCTTGTTCTTTTCTTGGTTCGTCTACACTAAATGCAATCTGATAACCAACCACTTGAGGCCTCATCCCAAGAGTTTTCTTCAGAGACTCAAGATATATTGGCCGAGGTGGGTATCCAATTTTCCAGGGCACCTTGACTGGCTGAACATGAGAGGTTTAGAATACACCTTTCCCCAGATGGCTTGGTGATGGGGACATGGGAATGTGCACTTCCCACTTACTTCTACAGGACTAATTTTCACAATTTCTTCAAATGATAGGTGAACCATGTATCTTCCCAAAATCCATAAGTTTTCTGCACTGACCCATGAAACAGAGTCGTCTGCAAAAAATAAATAAATGGAGAAATACGTAAATAAATAACTAAATAAAAGCCACTGCCTGGTATGTGATAATCAAAACCATCTTTGACGTCAGGACCTCCTTCCTATGTTCATTCATTCGTTCAACAACCATTCATGGACAGCCTCCTACCTAGGAGACGTTACGCTACACATAGGCAATCACAGATACCAGCCACCTGAGGCTTTGTTCCTCAGCAGCATGGTCCCTGGACTAGCAGCACCAGGACCACCTGGGAACTTATTAAAAATGCAGATTATTTGGGGGCACCTGGGTGGTGCGGTCAGTTAAGCGGCCAACTCTTGATTTCTGCTCAGGTCATGATCTTGGGGTCGTGGGATCGAACCTGCATTGAGCTCTGCACTCAGTGGGGAGTCTGCTATGTCTCCCTCTCCCCTCTTTCTCTGCTCCTCCCCGCCCCCCCTCACACTTGCTCTCTCTCTCTCTCTCTCTAAAATAAATAAATAAATAAATAAAATCTTTAAAAAAAAAGATTCCTTTAAAAAATGCAGACTATTTTTTAATAGTTAAGATCACAAAATATAGTTTTACTTTTAGCTCACTTAGTTACTAAATAGTCTGGCAACTTGAAATATATATGACTCTCTTTTATTACTACCAGTAACAATCATTATCAGCCTTATTGATTAGCACCAGATTACTGTATTTGAGCCAAAACAACTACTCATCCTTCCTCATATGCACCCCAAATGTTCTCCAAATCTTCTCTCATGTGGGCCCTTTTCATCAGCTAGAATGCCTTTGCCCCTAACTCTTCTGCTCTGAAATCCTATCTTCAGAATTGAGTTCAAACATTCCCTCTTCCCTCTAAAGCTTTGTCTTGTCTTCTCAGCCATCAGTAATTTCTCCTTCCTCTGAATTCCCAGAAGATTCTGTCGCTCTGTTCAGGCATTTGAAATTGCTCGTCAGCGGGATGTCAGTGGGACTTCAAGAACCATCATGTCCAGGCTCCATTTGGACTTCACATTTCACTAAGCTAGAATCGCCCTCATTGCCTCCAATCCTTCAGTAAAAGACTCTTACACACAACAACATTGTGTTGGTGGCATTTTGGGGAAATGGAAGAAGCAGGGGAGCGTTTACAGGGCACAGTGACTCCATCACCAAGAGCTATTGCAAAAAGCCAGGGGCAATGACTCTCATGCCCAGACAAGATGGTGAAGTCAGCTGTGGTATGGGCTGGGTCACAAGAACAACAGGATCCCTCGTCAGCCCAGGACTCAGCTCTTGGGATGAGCACAGATAAACGCCCTAGGATCCCCTAGATGAGATGAAGACTCTGGACACTTGACTTGGTTATTAGAAGGGCTGGTCCCAGAAGGCTAGAGAACTGGGCGGGTGTGGGTAGGGGAGGGAGCCACTAAATTCATCAAGAACCAAGTTGAGTTGTTAATTTTAGATTAGTTATAAAGTATAAACTGTACTTCTGCAGACCAAGGATCCCGAAGATCGGGATATTTTTAACACCCAAAGCATTCCCAGTTACCTCAAGGAACTCCATGAAAAATAAAAAGCTTAAAGTACAAGTAGAATTCGTTTTAATTCACTTGAGTATAATAATGAAACATAGCATATAGGAATTTTAGAAGGAACGTCTGTCTCTAATTAAATTCTGGCGACGAGGACTTAGGGAAGTCTAGAGGCTGAGTGGCTCTCTCAGGGTTACACATGGTGAGATTCAAATTTCTGGAGGCTGTAAATATGCATCAGGCAGAAGGAATTCTGCTACGCACTGAAGACATCGATTATTCTATTGTGGGACACTCCTTATACACAAATCTCAGAGCTTAATTCCAGGAAAAGGATTGATTGGCCCTCACTACACTCCAGTCCCACAGGCTTCCTTTATGTTTCCCTAAAACACTGAGCTCATTCCCACCCCAGGGCCTCTGTGTTTGCTGTTCCCCTGCCTTCAACACCCTTCCCCCAAAGCCTCACAGGACCCGTTCCATTTCTCATTATGGCCTCAATTCAAATGTCAGGTCCTCTCTGATTCTCCAGTCCAGAGGCTGGCAAACTACATAGCCCACCAGCCAAATCCAACCCATCACCTGCTTTTGTGGAGGCTGCGAGCTTGGTTTTTACGCTTTTAAATAGCTGGAAGTAACATCAAAAGAAGACTATTTTGTGGCATGTGACAATTGTGAAATCCCAATTTCAAGGCCCATAAATAAGGCTCCGCTGGGACCCAGCCCCGCCTGCTCACCTGTTATCAATATCTGCTTTAGCACCAGAACATCAGAGTTGATTCACTGAGCCAGACTACAGGCCCACAGAGCCTAAGATATTTACTCTGACCCTTTATGGAAAACGATGGCCAAGTCCTGTTCTGGTCGAAAGCACTAAGCCTTTCCATAGCATTCATCCATTTTATTTTATTTTCTTCATAGCACCTACTGGTGCCTGAGCCCTCTCTCTCTCTCTCTCTCTCTCTCTCTTAATTTGATGGTTTAAAACTTTTCTCCACCTACCCTCCCCCAATAAAACAAGAGCTCTATGAGAGCAGAGACTTTGTCTTATTTTGCTCTGTATCTCCAGTTGCTGACACATGGTAGGATCTGGTAAGTGTTTAAAAAGTTTATTCTGTTTACACGACTCACATTAAAAACTCAACAAATTGAAGCCATCTGAGACACTGTCTGCATTACTCATCTGCACAGTCATTTTTTTCTCTTTTTTTCAGTTGTAGTAAACATAACATAAAGTTTACTAACTTAACCATTTGTAAGTGGATGGTTCCGTGGTATTAAGTGCATTCACTCCGCTGTGCAACCATCAACACCATCCACCTCCAGCACATTTTCGTCTCGCAAAACCAAAACTGTCCCCAAGAAACAACGACTCCCCACTTCCCCCTCCTCCCAGCCCCTGGCAACCACCACTACTTTCCGGCTCCATGAATTTGACTCCTCTAATACACATCTGTAAAATAAATGAGTATTGATCTACTTCTGCCTTGGCTGCCAGGAAACTTCGCGCTAAATTTCTGTGCTTTATTGCCTAGATTTCCTTTTAAAAATTTACCGCGTCCCACTCTAATCCAGATTTATGATACAGATTCTTGAACTTGAAACCTTACTCTAAAGGTTCTCTTCGAATCCAAGACGCTGTCATTATTTACATTCCACTTACAAACGAGGATGGCCCATTGATTGCAAGATGCAGAGGCATCCTTATTTTGGAGACTGGAACGTGTGGGAAGTGTATGGATGGAATAGGGTATGGGTTTGTTTTTGTTTTTGTTTTCAGTTTTATTTATTTGGGGCACCTGGGTGGCTCAGTCAGTTAAGCGTCCGCCTTCAGCTCAGGTCTTGATCTCGGGGTCCTGGGATCAAGTCCCGCATCGGGCTCCCTGCTCAGTGGGGAGCCTGCTTCTCCCTCTGTGGCCTCTGCCACACACCCCTCCTCATGCTCTCTGTCTTTCTCTCGCTCTCAAATAAATAAAATCTTAAAAAAAACAAAAACATTTTATTTATTTATTTGGGAAAGAGAGCGCTAGAGTGAGAGAGAGCATGAGCCAGGGCAGAGGGAGAAGGAGAAGCAGACTCCCCTCTGAGCAGGGACCCTGATACGGAACTCGATCCCAGGACCCTGGGATCATGACCTGAGCCGAAGGCAGACGATGAACCAACTGAGCCACCCAGGTGCCCCTGGGGTATGTGTTTTATTCCATAAGCCACATCAAACCCTTTTCGGAAGGTGGGAAGGACGGGTAAAAATCAGAAATGACAATGAAATCAAATCCCTATCTTCAGAGAGGAAGCACTACTTTTAAGGATGGACTCCCCCTGAAAAGTGATCCCACTCCAAAGCCCAGGCTCACCAGTAGCCTTGGAGGACGTCTGCAAAATCCCAGTCATCCAGGAGTAGAGAGCTCTCTGGGAATGAGCCGAGGTTTGGTCGTAGAGATCTTTGAACACCGCAGATCTAAATCACGAACACGGGCGTCAGTTACGGAACAAACAGGTGGAGGACTTGAGACAGGGTCAAAACAGCCAATGGACCCAAAGCTGTCTTGTGTTAAAAAGCCTTCCCACTCCCTTGCTATGTGTAGCTATTGGCCCATTTCTCCTTTGTCCTCCACATCTAAATTTCTTCTAAAGAGTGCTCTCCACTTCCTCACCTCTTAGTCACTTCTTTTTTGTTGTTGTTGTTTTATTTTTTTATTTTTTAAGATTTTATTTATTTGAGAGAGAATGAGTGTGCGTGCAAAAAGTGGGGGGAGGGGCAGAGGGAGAGGGAGAAGCAGACTCCCCGCTGAGCAGGGAGCCGGACTCAGGGTTCATTCCCAGGATCCTAGGATCATGACCTGAGCCAAAGGCAGATGCTTAACCGACTGAGCCACCCAGGCACCCCTCTTCTTTTTTTGTAACAGCTTTATGAAGATATAATTCCCACATCATAGAATTCACCCATTGAAAATGTACAATTCAATGGTGTTCCCAGAGTTGTGCAACCATCACCGCATTCAATTTTAGAACTTTTTAAACGTCTCAAAAAGAAACACCATACCCTTTAGCTACCACCCCCCAACTACGAGTCACCTCAACCCCTAGAAACTACTAATTTACTTTCTGTCTCCATAGATTTGCCTCTTCCGGACATTTCAGATAAATGGAAGCATGCGATACGTCATCTTTGTGACTGGCTTCTTTCACTTGGCATGATGTTTCCAACGTTCATGCATGTTGGACAATGCATTAGCACTTCATTCATGGCCTTTTCAGGGCCAAATACTATTCCACAGCCTGTACCTGCTACATTTTGTTTATCTATTAACCAGCTGATGGACCTCTGGGTTGTTTCCACCTTTGGTCTATTATGAACAGTGCTGCTGTAAACATTCACGTGCCCGTTTTTGTGCGGACAGACATTTTCATTTCTCTTGGATAGATACCCAAGAGCAGAATTGCTGAGTTAGATGACAACTCTGTCCTTGGCCTTTCGAGGAACTGCCAGATTGTTGTCCAAAGAGGCTGCATGATTTCACATTCTCACCCATAGTATATGAGGGTGCTGATTTCTCCATATCCTCACCAACACTGGTTAGTATCTGACATACTGGTTTTGGGTTTGTTTGTTTGTTTGTTTTTAAGTTTTCGTTTAAATTCCAGTTAGCTAATGTAATATTAGCTTCAAGGGTACAATATAGTGATTCAACACCTCCATACAACACCCGGTGCTCATCACAAGTGCACACATTAATCCCCATCACCATCCCCTACCCACCTCCCCTCTGATAACCATCAGTTTGTTCTCTGCAGTTAAGAGTCTGTTTCTTGGTTTGTCTCTCTCTCTCTTTTTCCCCTTTGCTCATTTGTTTTGTTTCTTAAATTCTACGTATGAGTGAATTTATATGGTATTTGTCTTTCTCTGCCTGATTTATTTCACTTAGCATAATACGCTCTAGTTCCATCCATGTCATTGCAAATGGCAAGATTTCATTCTTTTTATGGCTGAGTAATATCCATGATATATATATGATGATCACACTTTCTTTATCTACTCATCAATCGATGGACACTTTGGTGGTTTCCATAATTTGGCTATTGCAGATACTACTGCTATAAACACTGGGGTGCATGTATCTCTTCAAATTAGCATTTTTGTATCCTTTGGGTAAATACCTAGTAGTGCAATGCTGGATCATAGGGTAGTTCTATTTTTAACTTTTTGAGGAACTGCCATACTGTTTCCAGAGTGGCTACATCAGTTTGCCTTCCCACCAACAGTGTGAAAGGTTCCCCTTTCTCTGTATCCTCACCCACACCTGTTGTTTCTTGTGTTGATTTTAGCCATTCTGACAGGTGTGAGGTGGTATCTCATTGTAGTTTTGATTTGCATTTCCCTGATGCCGAGTGATGTTGAGCATCTTTTCATGTGTCTATTATCTGTGTGTCTTCTTTGGAAAAATGTCTATTCATATCTTCTGCCCATTTTTAACTGAGTGTTAAAGTTTTAAAAGTTGAGTTTTAGTGTTGAGTTTTAAAAGTTCTTTATATATTTTGGATACTAACCCTTTATCAGATATGTCATTTGCAAATATTTATCTGACATTTTGATTATAGACACCCCACTGGGTATGAAGTGTCTTGATCACCTTTAACCACTACGGTCTGGTCCCCTCCCCACCACACCTCTCCCTCTCCTCATGGCCCCAGTCACCAACGACCTCCTTGTTGCCATATGCAGCAGTCCCATTTAGTCCCAATATGACTTGACCTTACAGTAATGATGTCAAAGTTACTTTTTAAATAAATGTTAATTAAAAAGAATGAGTCATGGGACTCCTGGGTGGCTCAGTCAGTTGGGCGTCTGCCTTCAGCTCGGGTCCTGATCCCAGGGTCTCGGGATTGAGCCCTGCATCAGGCTCCCTGCTCAGTGGGGAGCCTGCTTCTCCCTCTCCTGCTCCCCGTGCTTGTGCTTTCTCTCTCTCTGTCAAATCAATTAAATCTTTTAAAAATAAATAAATAAAAATAAAAATAATGAGTCACTATAAAGAAAAAAAAAAAAACAAGTAAAGAATAGTACCAGTGGTGTACAGATAGGGCAAAAATTGTGAGGTTGGTACCAGAATGACCGACATTTGGGAGGCACTGTTTTAATCAAACCATTTCTAAACTCCACAGATGTTAAGCTCTGCTCCAGGCCTCACATGTTAACCTGCGCCCCTTGCTTTCTCCCCTCTGCCATATATTACCTCTGAGGAATGAGGAGTGGGGTTCATGGGCTGGGGGAAACACTCACAGGTTCTTGAAAGCGTCCTCACACAGGTCCTGGGGGAGCTTCTCTGCAATGTCCAGCTGCAGAAGGCTGCCTGAGGAGCCCCTCAGCACCCTGCCCAGGATCTCCACACACTCCAGCGAGTTCAGCAACTGGAAACACCTCTCCAGTGTGATGAGAAACAGGCTGCGGTTCACACCAGGGCTCTGGAAGGCTTGTTTCCGGATCTCTCTCAAATCAATAACAATGTCTTCCAGCTCCTAAAATAAAGAAGCTAGGATTGTCTCGTGAGAGGCCTCTAGATTTGGAAGCCCTGGGAGGAACCATACTTAGTAGTGGGGAAATCCAGGACCACTGTTTAACATCACTGCTCTGTCAAACCTTCTAGAACTTTCCATCTATTACAGAACAAAGTTGAGGCCTTCCCCTGCCTCTCCCACACTAGGCAACTTCTCACTCTCCAGGTATACCACATGACTCACACCTCAGGCGCATGCTTGAGCTGGAATTCCCTCCCCACCTCCTTCCTCTAGCGAAATCCAGCTCATCCCTCATGGATAAGCTTAACTGTCATCACCTTCTTGGTGAAGTCTTCTCAAATGCCCTCCTACTTTGCTCAAAATCAAATCTCCCTCCACTAAGTGCTCCCAAGTGCACCTTGAGCTAAACTCCATGATGCATTAGAGATACTTATGAGCCTGTCTTTCCTCCATGCCAATGGTTCTCAACCCCGGCTGCACATCAGAACCACTGGGGAGGTGATTCCAGCACTGGCCCACAGAGTCTGATTGAACTGCTCTTTGGTGGAGCCCAGGCAGCTGACTTTGGTGTGCAGCAGGGGTTGAGCCAGAAAAGTCCTTGACGCCCAAGCCATGTGCCCTTGACGCCCATTCCACTAGGAATGCCTGGTATCCAGAAAATATTGAGAAAGCCCATTAGGATGAATGAATGAATGAATGAACAAATGAATGAATGAATGACTCTTTTGAACCACAGAACCCAGGAATGCTGACAGGGCTTAGTCACAATTTGATTGGCACCCGTCTTTCCCCCAGCACACCCTGCAAACATAATAACCATCACTGACTGAGCAAAGACCACATACTCAACAAATGTTATATGCTATTATTATCTCAAGATCACAGGTGATGTAAACAAAAGATAGAATAAGCAACCTTCCCAAACTTACACAGAGCTAGGATCTGAAACAGGTATATCTGCATCCAAGCCCACATTTCTAACCATGACCGAGTGTTTCCTAACTTCGGTCATTTACTCTCAGGGGCTAAACAGTGTAGTGGTTAGGAATGCAGCTCAGGAGTTCTGCAGCAGAGGTCTGTGGATAGAATTTAGGGCATATGTGAACACTGGAAGAAACTGCGCCTTCATTTTACTGCCACAGAACTTACTTCCAGCATTTCCTTCAGGAATGAATGTAGACAATAAGCCACCAAAGCACTAGTAGGACCTTGGATTTGTCATCAGTAGAAATCTGAAACTTTCATAACGCATTACAGTTGTCACAGATATCTTGAAATCTCCTTTATAATCAATACCTCCTAAAAATTACAGAAGCTATTTGACTCAGAGTTAAATCTTGTCATTGGATGTGTTAAGCACATCAGTTACTATACTCCAAATGTGTTTGTTTTACATATTTTAATAAAGGCCCTTCAATAGAATTGGCTTCCTTTATAATCCTTTGTGTTTTATTTTATAGATTTTTCACAAGTTATTCTGAGAAGGGGCCCATGGGCTTCACGAGATGCCAGAAGGACTCACAGCTAGAGTCAGGAGCCCAGGTTCCAACCTCAAACCTCCCACTTTCGAGCTGTGTATGCAAGGTTATTCATTCAACCTCTCCAAGCCCATTTCCTTATCTGAATATTGAAATGGTAAGATTATTATTGTCCTTATCTCAGAACATCCTTGAAGGGATTCAATTGGTCCATGCATGTTAAACCCTGAGAACAGTGTTGGCAAATTATGATTCACAGGCCAAATCTGGCCCACTGCCTGTTTTTGTGAATAAAGTTTTATTGGAACACATCCATGCTCATTCATTTACCTGCCACCTATGGTTGCTTTCCTGCTACAACAGCAGAGTTGAGCAGTTGTGACAGAGAATACATGGCCTGCAAAGCCTAAAATATTTAGTATCGGGTCCTTTACAGAAACGGTTTGATGAATGTTCCCTTAGAATAACACCTGACACATAGTAAACCCTCAATAAACATTAATCAATATCATTTTCATAGACCAGCATCCTCATTTTTGCTGTATCTCTGCACTGCCTTTACTATTATTTACCTCATACTTTTTTTTTAAACCGACTTTTTTTTTTTTAACTTAAATTCATTTCAATAGGAAACATTACATCTCTACCAAACTCACAGGTTGGATGTTCCCATTCTATTTTAATAACAGACATTAAAGTAAGTCTGTGACTATTAAAATGTTTACATGGTTCAACTCCTTCTAGGAAACACTGTTTCCCACATTAAAGTGTCTCTGATAAAGAAAACTCTAAACCTCACCTTTCTGGGTCCCAAGGATTTTTCTGGGTCTCATAGACCTTGCTCTGTGATGCTCTTTGATCACCAACTTTATTTTGTAGAAATCTGTCTATTTCTGTTTGGTTTTTTTTTCTACCCCCAGACTGTAAACTCCTTGAGGGCAAGGGTTGTCTTTCATCTTTGAACCCAGTGTCCACTGATGCATAGTAATCATTCATGGATGTTTATTGAGCCAAACTATTAGAAGCTCCTCTGTACCCCTCATCTCTTAGTTCCCATAAGAATATATACTATAAGCCTCTTCATTTGAACTTTGGAAAAAGTAAGTGAGAAAGCTAAGGTCTGCAAGCTCCTGGGGGGATTGTGAAGGGAGAAGGTGGGAGGAAGATGTAAAGAAGGCCTGAGTCAGGCTCAGTTGGATTCAACTCAACAAATACCATCTGGCTCTGGATTTCCCCTACTCCCGGGGTGCCAAGAACGCCTCACCAAGAGGTCCTTCTTGTCTTCTAAGAGGCATTTCATGGCGGTGCAGAATTGCTGAGCATCTGTTTCCCTCAGGTCCTCCAGCAGCTTCTGCGGCTGGTACAGACGCTGCTCCAGGTGGTGTTCCACAGCTGCCTGGATTTGGGGTGTTAAGAAGACTCAGTGAGGACAGGACAGGAGCGCATGGTCAGCACCATGGCCAGCAGCCCAGCCAGGGCACCTCCTTCCCAGCAGAGCCCACCAGTTGGCAGCTAGTGGGCATGTTTGGTTTGGCTGGCTCCAAAATTTTTCATTAGCTGCCAACGTTTCAAAGTCAGGGGATTCCCCACAAAAATCCAGACTTCCAAGTTCTCTTGGAAAACACAAAGATTTGGCAACACTAGGCGTAACCCCTTCCTGATGAGAATAGCAGGCCGGGGAGCAGCTCTTCCCTGTAATTACACTCCTATTCACCACCCACCCAGCCAGCCTATTTCCCCGTGGCCTGCCTGGTCCCTATAGGTGATTGGGGTTTCAAGTCCAGAGCAGTTGGCCTCCGTCCAGGAAGTTTACCACCCCCCGACTGGCACTGCTCTAACCCTTTCCCACGCCCCAAGCTACGAGCGTAGAAGCAAAATTCAGGGAGCATGAACAAACTCCCTCTTGGCATCCCCTCGGAAGTGATGAGGAGAGGACAAAAGCGTCTCCTAAAAGAGATTACCTCTGCTGTCTGGGGAATTATTTTCTAAATCTCCGTTAAATAAAGGTGCTCTAGAGAGGCAGCATATTGTGATGGCATGGGCAAAGCTGGGCTCTAGAGCCAGACAACCCACGGGAACATCCCCACATTGCCACCGACTAGCTGTGTGGCCTGGGACAAGTTATTTAACTAGGATTGGTAGATAAAACACAGGATGCCCAGTTAAATTTGAATTGCAGTTAAATGGTGAATAATTTTTCAGCATAAGTATGTCCCAAAAATTGCATGGGACATATACTGAAAAAATTATTCATTGTTCATCTGCAAATCAAATTGAACCGGGAACACTGTATTTTTTTTTTTTTAAGCAACCTCTACACCCAGTGTAGAACTCACACTCACAACCCAAAGATCAAGAGCCACACACTCCACCGACTGAGCCAGCCCAGTGCCCTGGGAATACTGTATTTTTATTTGCTAAACGGGCAACACTACTTTGGGGCCTCAGTTTTCTCAGCTGAAAAATAGACACCGTAGAAACTTACTATGTAGGGTTTTTATGAGGATGAAAGGAGTGTGTGTAAAGTGTTTTCAATAGTGCCTAGCATATAGTAAGAGATCAATAAGTGTCACCCATTTCCCTATCTTGAATGAGTTGAATAATGATTCACTCAGTGACTCTCCCACTAGAATGAAAGGCCCATGTAGGTAGTAGTGTGACTGCCTTGTTCTCTTCTGAGTCTCCAGTGTCTAGAACAATGCCTGGCAGAGATTAGAGGTTAGATAAGTAGATATACTGAATGAATAAATAAATTTTTACAAAGGAAGAGAGAGAAGATACCTACTAGTCAGGTTAAAATATACACATCTCATGAGAAAACACTGCTGGAGAGAAAAGGGGCAGGCATTACTTGCCTTTAGGTGGCCACAGACCCATGAACAGAAGAAAGAAAGCAGATGCCATGAGGCCAACAGCCACCTCCAGCTAGTGGGTGTCCTGGTAAAGAGTTAGCAACCAACTCCCTGAATGTAGCTCTCATGTGAATGTTGGTTGATATTTTCATTTTCATTTTCATTATAAAGTAAATAAAAATTGAAACAATAAAGATGTCAGGACTTCATTCATTCAGATGTCAGAACTTCATTCGTCAATGACATGACTTCTTTGCTGACTCAGATAGTTTTTGAATACCGAAAGAATATTTCCTCAATTTTCTGTGCTATTCACAATATAATGGTAAAGATATGACATACCACCCTGGGCTGACGATCATGCTGATGAGGCACGTGTTGTCCAGTTTGCCACAGTCCCCGGCAAGCCCTACTGCTCCACAAATATCTTTGTCATCTATTACCATGCCTGTGCTACTGTTTTTCTTACAGTAGAGTTAAAAGGGAAGAAAAATATTTTTGGACCCATAATCAAGAGACTGGTCATTACACCCAAAGAGCCAGTCTCCTGTAATTCTGTTTAGCAAAAGAATCCCACAAGTTTTAGCAGACTAGGTGGCTTCTCAGAAAGGCCTCTCTTCTTACTCCTGACATGTGACTGTGGACTGTGAGCCAACGGGATGTGGGCAGGAAGAAGGGTGCAACCTGCAGGTCACGTCCTTAAAGAGAAGATGCTCGCCCTTCACTTCCTCTTTCCCACCACCCCCTCTCCTGAGTTGGAGAATGGATGTGCTATTTCAATCATGTGGGCAACAACTCTGTAGAGGATGACAAAGCAACCAGATAGAAGGAAGCTGGAGCCCTGGATAGTCTTTTGAAAGAGAGCTTCCTCTCCTCTCTGGATCTCCCACTGAGCTCTGAACTATATAACAAGAGATAGAGATAAACTACATTGTGTTGCTGGAATTTGGGGTCTCTTTGTTACAGCAGCTCAGCCTACACCCTAATACACCAAGTCTCCTTCAAAGGTAGAAAGGAGGAAAAACACAAAAGAGCTTGTATCATGTTTCAAAACAACTGGACAGAACACGTTTCCTTGTGGAAGTGAAAACTAGCTCTATACCTTATAGTCCATTTCCCCATCCTACCTGGCCCCTGAGTTTACAACCCTGGAGTGCTGAGAGGGAAATATATGATGGGGATGAATCTCAGGTACACACCTGCAGGCTGGGGATGGTGAAGGCAACATTCCGTGAATTCAGATAGGCCAGGACTCTGTGGGACAGGTCTGCCGTCCACCCATGGGAGCTTCAGTTGAAGACAGGAGAAGGTCACGATGACAGGCTCCCCTATGATGAGTAGTTCCCCTACTTGCCAAGTGGCCAGGAGACCAGAGTTCAGACAGGATGTGGGGAATGGGCCGGGGATGCTAGGAACTTTGTGTTTGGAGAAGGTAGGAGATTTGTTAACCTGGCACAGTGGTGGGGAAGTTCCCCAATCTAAGAATCTTCCAGGATCCCATTCTCTCAAAGACAATTATCATTTCTGAGCTGTGTGCAATATTCTAATTCCTGTAATAATCCACTTGGATTAACTACAATCCAAACAAACTGACTTGGAAAGATGTCCTTACTACGTTAAATTTAAAAAGCAGATACAATGTATATCATGAGAGGTTGGAATAGCATAGTTAAGAGTGTGAACTCAAAACCCAGATTCAAATCCTGGCTCTGCCACTTAATTGTGCGGCCTCAGGCAATCTACCGAATTTTCCTGTGCCTCAGTTTCCCTTTCTATGTGATATAGCTAAAAATTGTGAAGATTCTATTTGTTCACACATGTAAAGTGCTTAAAACAGTACCCAACCACATAGAAAATGCACAATTTCATTCAGAACAGCCAAAAATTGGAAATGACCCAAATGTCCAACAACAAGTAAAAGGTTAAACAAATATCGTACATCCATTCAATGGAATGTCACCCATCAATAAAAAAGGAATGAGTTGGACTTCAGTTTCCAGCTATGATGGAGTAACTGGCCGCAGATAAATCTTCCTGCCTTAAACAATTGGGAGGCCTTTATAATCCCATTTTTGTTACTAAATAAATAGATGGATGAATAAATGAACACAAAAATAGATAGATAGATAGATAGATAGATAGATAGATAGATAGATAGATA
>NC_058407.1:154209454-154224497 GCF_002201575.2 Neomonachus schauinslandi | reverse complement strand
ATAGATAGATAGATAGATAGATAGATAGATAGATAGATAGATAGATAGATAGATAGATTTCAGCCTGAAAGAATATATGCAAAACTATCAACTGGAGTTAGTTACATTAGGAAGAAGAATGTTTATGGGGACTCTTTCACTTTAACATAATTGAGTGTCCTTGTCATGGGCCCCCAAATCCCCATTTCTTCCCCCTCATAGTATTCATCATATTAGAATTATCTGTTAATATTTGTCTTTCCACAAGACTCTCTAGTGCCCTGCCCCCCATCCCCAGAATCTAACAGCAGTCCGAATGCAGTATATAACATGACAGGGCAATGGGCCCTGGAGCCCCACTACTAGATACACCCCTCAGCTCCACCACACTTCCCAGCTGCATGACCTTGATTCACCCTCCCTGTGCCTCAGCTTCACTGTTCTGTCCAATGGGGAAAAAACAGGACCTTCCCTGGGAGATCTGTGAGGATTGGATATGTTTCTATGAACAAAGTGCTAAAAATGGGACTGCTACATAGTAAACACTCAATAAATGTTAGCAGTTGTACCAGAACAGAGAGGAATAAAAGTTTGTGAAACAAATGTATCTACTTTAAAACACCTGTGCACTGGTTGATATTTTTTTGTAATGCATACATACGTATGCATTACTTTTTACAATTAAGAGACTTCCCTTTAGGATTTTTTTTTTTTTTTTTTTGAGAGAGAGAGAGAGAGTGTGAGAGAGAGCACAAGCAGGGGGAGCTGCAGGCAGAGGGAGAAGCAGGCTCCCCGCTGAGCAAGACCCTGGGATCATGACCTGAGCCAAAGGCAGACACCTAACCGACTGAGCCACCCAGGCGCCCCCCCCTTTAGGAATTTTTATTGAACATCTAGTCCATCCCCTCCCCTCTCCTCTAGGGTGGGTTACCTTTGAAACTGTATGAGATCCAGTAATGCTACACGGGAATAAAATAAAAAGACATCTTTAAAAGAATCATTCCAGAGAGATCACAGGCACATTCTGTTTGAAATTTTTAGAAGCAGCAAAGTGGGGATAGAGTGGGGACATTACCATTCAGATAGCTTCCATCTATTATTTCTTCCTAAAAGGCGAAGAAATAACATGAAGTAAAACATCCAAAAGTTGGCAGTTCCAGTAGAGGAGATTTAGATTAAAAGAAAATGGGATACTCACCGCCATTTTTTGCAACAATGGATGCAAATCTGTAAGAAAGCCATTGAAGGTATAACTAGAATTGAATTTTGTAATCTTCAGAAATATACATATGGGTTAGGAAAAGATCCCCCCCGCAAAAAAAAGTCACTCGTGAAGGAAAATTTTGTGAATTTTAATTATACCTGTGCTCCTATGTGCCCAGGGTGAGAAAACCCTGGTTTGAAAACCCTTTTAGAATAATCCTGAAAATCCTACACATATGTGTGCATGCACACACATACTCACATGTATGCACACATCCCGAACACTCTACAGCATCCTGTACCTAAGTTGATCCATCCCACTACCTTCCCTAAGATGTGTGGAAACTATGGCAGATTATTCCTCCCTCAGGACTTACCCTGCCTGGAATCTGGAACTCTATGACTTGCCACTCCATGGCTCAGAAAAAGGAACAGGAAAAGAAAATATGTCCTAGGTTCCTGGGACATCCTCCTGTAGTTAATTCAAGCATAGAAGTGAATCAGGCTTGTATTTTTAAAATATATTTAAGAACATTCAGAAGACTTGGGGCACCTGGGTGGCTCAGTCAGTTAAGCGTCCAACTCTTGATTTCGGCTCAGGTCATGATCTCAGGGTGCTGGAATGGAGCCCCGAGTCGGGCTCCACGCACAACGGGGAGTCTGCTTGGAGATTTCTCTCCCTCCCCCTCTGCCCTTCCCCCTATCCTCTCTCTCTCTCTCTCTCTCTCTGTCTAAAATAAATAAATAAATCTTTTTTAAAAAAAGAAAGAGAGCATTCAGAAGACAAAAGGGAAAAACAAACAGGCCCAGAACCCCTAGAGCTCTTTTTAAAAATACATTTTAAATTCCAAGTACTTTGCTCCATCTAAACGCCTATGCTAGTCAAAGACACAATCATCTCTCTCCTTGATGACAACAATGGCCTGTTTATGTTCTTACATCCCCTCCTGTTTCCTTCAATCCAGCAGAGAGGAGTGATTAGAAGCATGGGCTCTGTTATATCTGACAAGGGGTTTATATCTAGACTATAAAAAGAACTCTTACTATTCAGTAAGTAGAAGATAAGATAGAGGCAAGAAAAGATACAAACTTAAGTTTCATTTTAAACAAAAGAAATGGCCAGTAAACCCATAAAAGATTATCAGCATCATTAGTCATCAGGAACATGCAAATTAAATGCACAATTAGATACCACTAAATAGGGGCGCCTGGTTGGCTCATTCGGTAGAGCACGCGACTCCTGATCTCGAGGTCGTAGGTTTGAGCCCCACACTGGGTGTAGATACTGCTTAAAAATAAAATCTTAAAAAAAAAAAAGGGGGGGGGACGCCTGGTGGCTCAGTCAGTTAAGTGTCTGCCTTCAGCTCAGGTCATGATCCCAGGGTCCTGGGATGGAGACTCACTGAGCAGGGAGCCTGCTTCTCCCTCTCCCTCTGCCCCTTCCCCTGCTCATGCTCGCTCTCTCTCTCTGTCAAATAAATAAATAAAATCTTAAAAAAAAAAAAGATACCACTACATATACTAGAATGGCTAAAAGTTAAGAAGACTGACAATACCAAGTATTGATGATGATGTGGAGCAAGAAGAGCCTCTTTGGAAAACTGTTCGGCAGTGTCTTATACAGTTAAATATGCAATACTCTATGATCCACAAATTCCACCCCTGGGTATTTATCCAAGAGAAATTAAAACTTACATCCACACAAACACTTGAATAGTTTCATTCATAATAGCCCCAAACCGGAAACAACTCAATTGTCTAGGCAGAGGTGAAAGGTTCAATACGTATCATTCAATGGAACATCACTCACCAATAAAAATAAGTTGGACTTTTGCTTCCAGGTCTGATGGGAGGAGATAAACCCTCCTGCCTTAAATAATTAGAAAACCAACCAAAACAATGAAGCGAAGGCTTCCAGACATTGGACAACAGGTAGCACAAGACCGAGATTCTAAGAGAAAGCAAACCATTGACATCAAAATATATATTGGTCTCTGCTCTGAGTTCCTGGCAGAGTTCCCAAAACCTTAGTAAATTCCTATGTGGTAAAAATACTAGGAGCATGGGGCGCCTGGGTGGCTCAGTCGTTGGGCGTCTGCCTTCGGCTCAGGTCATGATCCCAGGGTCCTGGGATCGAGTCCCACATCGGGCTCCCTGCTCCGCGGGAAGCCTGCTTCTCCCTCTCCTACTCCCCCTGCTTGTGTTTCTGCTCTCACTATGTCTCTCTCTGTCAAATAAGTAAATAAAATCTTTAAAAAAAAAAAAAAAATACTAGGAGCATCTTTTGTTCCATTGAAGCGACTCTGGGTGGGCTCCTGGTTGGCTCCTGGATGGGGACTGGTCACCAGAAAAACCAAGCCATGATTCTCTAGCCCCACCCCCATCCTCCAGAGAAGAGGGAGGGGCTGAAAATGGAGTTAATAACTGATCATGCCGGGCGCCTGAGTGGCTCAGTTGGTTAAGCGACTGCCTTCGGCTCAGGTCATGATCTTGGAGGCCCGGGATCGAGTCCCGCATCGGGCTCCCTGCTCGGCAGGGAGTCTGCTTCTCCCTCTGACCCTCCTCCCTCTCATGCTCTCTGTCTCTCATTCTCTCTCTCTCAAATAAATAAATAAAATCTTAAAAAATAATAATAATAATAATTGATCATGCCTGTGTGACGAAGCCTCCATAAAACCCAATAGTATAGGGCTTAGGAGCTTTCAGGTTGGTGAACACATCCACATCAGGAGGGTGACACACCCCAACTCCACAGGGACAGAAGCTCTTGCACTGGGGACCCTCCCAGACCTTGTCCTATGTATCTCTTCATCTAGCTATTCATCTAGCTCTTCATCTGTATCTTTCATCGTATCTTCTCATAAACTGGTAAAAGTGTTACCCTAAGTTCTGTGAGCTGCTCAAGCAAATTGACCAAACCTGAGGAAGAGGTTGTGAGAACCTCAGATTTGTAGCTGTTGGACAGTTGGTTAGGTTCTGACAGGATGCCTGGAGGCCAGCAACGAGGAGGTCATGGCCAGCTATCGGGAAGGTCAGAGCCCTGTCCCGGCAGCACGCCACAAGAAGCCAGATCAAACCAGCCAGGCCCAAGATGGCGGATGCCATGACAGGAAACTCCTGGCCAAATTAGGAAGAAAAATCACAAAACCCTGCTTGCCGCCCCAAGTCATGACTATTTCACCCCTGAGTTGATAGCTGTCAGTAAAGGATAGAAACCCGACCCTCACGACAGGCCTCTCTCTTGCGCGCTCTCTCTTGAGTACTCTCTCTCTCTCCCTCTCTAGAGCTCGCTGCTCTCATACCTCGAGAGTGTGCTTTGCACTTTAATAAACTTTCCCACTTGTGTTAGTCATCCACCGAGCTGTGGGTCTGTCCTCGAGTTCATTCTCGTGACAAGACCAAGAACCTTCGGTGACTCCTTCGGGTCTGGCTGGGTCGACGCCCTAGGGCCCGGGGTCTCCCTAGTTCACCTGGCAACACAGCCACCTCACACAGAAGTTGTGGGCAACCTGGAGACCTACTGGGTGGAAACCTGTTGTGTGGAAACCTGGAGACCTACTACCTACTCGCTAACTAGAGTTTGCTTCCTTGAAATGGCTCCTAGTGCGGGAATGGTGGGCACGGTGCACATTCCAAGGACAGGGGAGGGGATGAGGAGCCTCCGATTACTGGGCGCCAGCTCCTGGGTGCACCCAACAGTCCTGTGATCTCTCAAATGACCCCGCCCCCGAACAAGGGGTCACCAAACCACAACCCAAATTCAAACAAGCCGCCTGGTTTTCTGGGGCTCACAAGCTATTTGTTTATTTTTTATTTTATTTTTTTAAAGATTTTATTTATTTATTTGACAGAGAGAGACACAGCGAGAGCAGGAACACAAGCAGGGGGAGTAGGAAAGGGAGAAGCAGGCTTCCTGCTGAGCAGGGAGCCCGATGCGGGGCTCGATCCCAGGACCCTGGGATCATGACCCGAGCCAAAGGCAGATGCTTAACGACTGAGCCACCCAGGTGCCCCTCACAAGCTATTTTTTTAAATAGTTAAAAAAAAAAGGCGGTATCTCTCGACACATGGGAATTTCATGTATGAAATTTATATGTTAGTGTCCATAAGCAAAGTTGTAAGGGAATCAGGCCAGGCCCGTTCATGCCAGTATCGTCTGTGGCTGCTTCCAAGCTTCAGTGGCAGGGCTGAATCAGTGCAACAGAGACCGGTGTGGTCTACAAAGCCGAAAATATTTCTTCTCTGTTCCTTTGCTGAAAAAGTTCGCCAAGCGACACACGTACATATTTACAGAAGAAATGTGGTGTCTGAGAGATGGCTTCAAAATAATAGGGGAGGAGGGAGGTGGGAGGTGAGGATGGGTTTGCCAGTGGAAGCTGAGTGATGAGTATGTGAGGTTCATTATACTGTTATGTCTGCTTTTATATGTGTTTGAAATTCTGCACATATATGATTTTTAAAAGAAAAAGCAACGGAAGAGACTGTGTGTTTTTAGTGAGAGAGTGTGGAGAGATGAGGGGGAAAGGAGATGGAAGCTGCCAGGAGGGGAGGAACTAGGGGGGGAAACAGGTGGGGATGGGTCCTTCAGGTCAAGTGGAAGGAGGGGGGAACCCCTCAAAATCTGTTTATGGGTCAAATCAGATGAAAACTGGGAGCTGCCCTTTTTGCTTCACCTGACTCTCAGGCAGCCCACACCCCAATGACGGGATACTACCCTCTTGGGGTATTAACAGGAACTTGAAGGGAACCCCCATCATGCCCACCCACGCTTTCCTGAGATTATTTTATAGGCGGCTCTGTATTCTTTCTTACAGATTTCCCTGGTATTATCTAGCTTGTTAAGCAAATGGATCCTCTAACCCCCAAGGGGACTTCCACAACCAGCTTTGCAAACAATTATGCTCATTTTACTGCCCAGGGCAAAAACAAACTGAAACTTTTGAAACCTACAAACACCAAAAGGCACACATTCCAACAGATTTTGAGGGAAGGGGATCCCAAAGCCCTTTGTAGACGTGTTCTGCCCCACCAATCCCACCCCCCAGCTGGTACATTCAACTCTCATAATAACGCTCACTGGGTTGGGGGTCTTTTGGGCTTTAGGGGAAACTTTGGCCCTTTTTTCTTCCCTTCCCTTTGGTCAGCTGCCCTGGGGCACTGGCCTCATTCATAATTCTCCAGTTTCCCAGACAATGAGGCTTCTTGTGCTTTATTGCCAGGGTCTCCCTATTAACTCAACAGAGAGGTATAGGATTACTGAAACAGATGCCCGCTTTCTGCTGCACATAATGTCTTCGTTCCAAGGAAACCCCAGAGCATCACCAGTATGGGATTTGGTTTTAATTAAAAGCCCTTTGGGTCACTCTCTTTCAGGAGATTGGCCAGAAGGATTGAATGGACTGTGCAGGGCAATAATGATTTGGGGGGTTGATGGTTGTCTCCATGGGCCCCTCCCCCTCCCCACCAAAGGCTCCCCACTGCAGACTGGCAGAAATCAAGCAGGCTAGGGGCTGCTTTGGTGGAACCTAAAATGCAAACAGCAACAATAACCACAAACCAGAAATGAACACAGTTTCCTGAGCAACGGGGAGTGAGCGTTTGGATGAGCAGGGAGACCAACCACCCTGGTTTCCTGGGACTGAGGGGTTCTCCTGGGACACGCGGTTCACTTTTAAAACAGGAAAAGTCGCAGGCAAACCAGGATAAGTTGGTCACCCTACAGATGAGAGACATTTCATCCTCTATGAAACTTGCTGAAATGCTGAGGGGTTTTCCCCAACGCTGGCACACCCCATCCCAGACATAAACCAACAATTCGCAATTACATGGAGTTTTACTGTCTATAAAGCAGCTCCGTTTAAGGTCTGCATCATGGACCCACATTTATGGGCCATCCAGATACCAACCTGGAGATTTTCCACCCCCCTCCCCAAAAATTACAATACAATTTTCATTGCTATCAGTGCGAAGTGGGCTAACTGGTCTGGCTTGCAGAATACCAGGCTGATTGAACTGGATTTGGTGTTAGAATGGCCAGGCTCACAGTGGGTACAGAAGTCAAAGGAGTGGTTACTTTCTGGACTAGAGGACGGAGGCCTGAGC
This sequence comes from Neomonachus schauinslandi, assembly GCF_002201575.2. NCBI lineage: Eukaryota > Metazoa > Chordata > Mammalia > Carnivora > Phocidae > Neomonachus > Neomonachus schauinslandi. The sequence continues at coordinate 154,217,213 of NC_058407.1, read as the reverse complement.
TCCTGCCCCAGCCCCTCCCTTGATGGGAAGACTCTGGACAGTCATTCCCCTTCCTTGTGCAAGCACAAGCAGGGATTGTGGCTGGCAGAGGGGGAAGCAGGCAGAGGGAGAAGCAGGAACCTGATGCGGGACTCAATCCCAGCACCCTGGGATCATGATATGAGTGGAAAGCAGACGCTTAACCTTCTGAACCACCCAGGCGCCCCAAACCTTTGAGGCAAATATTACCATTACTGCTACTTCAGAGAGGAGGAAACAGGTTCCAAGGAGTCAAATGACCGGCCCAAGGTCACACACTACTGAGTGGAAGGGCCGTTCCCAAACCCAGAGCCAAAAGATCCAAAGCGTTGACCAGCTTTGCTCCCCAGCCTCCCTGCTCAGCACCTGGAACCTCAAACTCCAGGTGGCGGGAGCCGTCTCAAGGATAGGAGCCCCGCTTTAATTTGGACCCACCCAATTTGTGCTCTTGAACAAAGTCCTTAACCTCTCTGGGCTTGCATTTTCTCCTCTGTACAATGGGTATGGCAACAGTACCTTCCTCACCAAGACTCTGTAAACATTTTTCAAGTTCATAAATCTATCCAGTGCGCAGTCGGTGCTGAATTTGCTTTACCTACCCTTGCCCATTTCTTGCTCACAACAGCTATGAGCTAAAATATGGAAAATATGTAAAGAATTTGCCTCGTATAGAAAATAGGTAAAGAACGGAGCCCAGCACTGGCACATAGAATCACTCGATGAACAGTAGCTATTATTACTGATGCTATTGTTTTTACGGCTATTATTACTACAAACCATCACTGCCATCACTGCTGTTCTTGTTACTACTATTAAGTGGGTTCCAAGCCCTTTCCTGGAAGTTTGTGCACGCTCTCCCTCCCATGGACGCCCCCACCCCCAAGAGCCCTTAAAGCTGCGATTGCCCTCGGCCCACTCTCCTTTCTCTGTCTCCACTGCCGCCCGCGCCCCCGCCCCATGAACCCCTTGGGCCCCTTCCCTGGGGAGACCCCGCGGCGCGCCCCCAGCCCGCGCACGTCCCCTGCGCTCGGTCCCGCGGGGTCCTCCGCCCGGGGCCCGCCGCGCGCGCCTCACCTGCGGTGCCCGCTCGGCCGCTCTGAGTCCCGCGCGCAAGGGGGGCGCGGGGCGGGGGCGCGGGGCGGGGCCGCAGGGCTCCCCCGGGGCGGCCGGAGTGGCGGGGGCGGCGCCAGCCGGCGTGGCGCGACCTCCTCCCCGCTGGCTTCGAGTGGAAACCCTCGCACAGAGAGCCGGGCGGGTGGGGGGGGGGGTCGCAGAGCCGAGCGTGCCAGACGCAGACGCACAGAATGCATGCCGCCTGGCCCCTCTCTGAGATTGCGGCCGGCCAGGGAGAATGAAGAGCTGAAGATAGAGCCACCATGGGGCGCCTGGGTGGCTCAGTCGTTAAGTGTCTGCCTTCAGCTCAGGTCATGATCCCGGAGTCCTGGGATAGAGCCCCGCATCGAGCCCCGCATCGAGCCCCGCATCGGGCTCCCTGCTCGGCGGGAAGCCTGCTTCTCCCTCTCTCACTCCCCCTGCTTGTGTTCCTTCTCTGTGTCTCTCTCTATCAAATAAATAAAATCTTAAAAAAAAAAAAAAAAAGATAGAGCCACCACTTGCAACGTGGGACTTTATTTGATCCGGATGCAAACAGACTGTTAAAAATTATGACAGTTGGAGCAGTGTGGTCACTGGATAGGCAAAGGTGAAGTTTTTTAGGTGTGAGCATTGTAATGTGGTTCTCTTAAAAGTCCTTCTCTTCTGTAGATATATGTCTGCAAAACTGAAACATGATGTCTGGGATTTGCTTGGAAGTAAAGGGGTCCCGAAGCGGCAGGAGCCTAGGTGAAACAAGATTGAGCCATGCGTGGATAATCGTTGAAGCCAGTGAAGAGGGGTAATTATTACCTTTCTTCCTTTTTAAGAGCTTGGGATTTTTCCATAATGAAATTTTTTTTTGAATAATAAGAACTGTGAATATGTTCAGACCGGTTGGTCTGTAAATGTGACCTGATTTGTCTGAAGGGAAAAAGAAAAATTCCTCCCAAGTTAAAAAAGGCTCGTGCACCAAAATATTTACTGCCCCAGCATTAAGTATATACACACACAGCAAGTGGTGGTAGAAAAAGACCCAGTGTAAGTGTACACCAATAAAGAAATGGTTACATCAAGTGTGATACAGCAACTCTATGGGTTACATAGCCATTAAAATGGGCATTAACAAAGACCATGTAATAGTAACACAAGGAAATTATTTTAGAACCACAAAAAGTCAAATATTAAGTAATATGCACTTTTATTAAAACTGGAAGGGAGTCGATTGAAGTGTTACGGTTTGGGATTATGCGTAACTTTTACCTCTTTTCTAGTGAAAATAGAATTGTGAATTCTAGAGATTTCCTTGCAATCCTTCATATTTAACAAAACACATCTCAGTATCTGAACTTTTTAAAATAGTTAAAATGCCTAATGCCGACATTATTTTGTCATTGGCAAAATTAGAGATTCTCTTCAGAAATGACCACCTAGGAGCACCTGGGTGGCTCAGTCTTTAACCATCTGCCTTCGGCTCAGGTCATGATCCCAGGGCCCTGGGACAGAGCCCCACATCTGACTCCCTGCTCAGCGGGAAGCCTGCTTCTCCCTCTCCCAACTCCCCCTGCTTGTGTTCCCTCTTGCTGTGTCTCTCTCTCTGTCAAATAAATAAAATCTTTAAAAAAAAAAGAGAGAAAGAAATGGCCACCTGTACTGTTCTGTTGCTCATCCGGTCAATATTTATATAATATTAGTGTTTAGTGTTCTCAAAAAAAAAAAAAAATTCTTTTATCCCCAGCTCTTGGTTTAATCCTTTAAACAAGAAGCTCACTCTCAAGCCTTAAATGATGGGAAATGTCTTTCATCCTTTGTCAAGTTTTGATTTAGAAAACAGGTGTCTGGGCGCCTGGGTGGCTCAGTTGGTTAAGCGACTGCCTTCAGCTCAGGTCATGATCCCACAGTCCTGGGATCGAGTCCCGCATCGGGCTCCCTGCTCAGCGGGAGCCTGCTTCTCCCTCTCCCACTCCCCCTGCTTGTGTTCCCTCTCTCGCTGTGTCTCTCTCTGTCAAATAAATAAATAAAATCTTTAAAAAAAAAAAAAAAAAAAAGAAAACAGGTGTCTATGAGTTTCACGTGATTCATCCTGGAAGGATAAGAGTATCTTTTCATTTTTACTTTTTTTTAATGTTAAAAGTTTATAAATGTGTGTGGGGGGAGGTACCTACGTGTGTAGAAAAAGTCTGAAAGGGCATATACTAAAATGTTAATACTGGTTCTCTCAGGGTTGTAGGCTAGGTGAAGTTTATTTGCACTTTCTTCTTTTCACCTCTGTGTATTTCTACTATGTCTATAACAAACATGTTACTTATAATGCAAAAGCCAGTAGGGCTTTATGATCAGTCACAGCCATGTTATAAATAATAAAAACAAGGCAGCAGGGGTGCCTGGCTGGCTTAGTTGGTAAAGCATGTGATTCTTGACCTTGGGGTTGTGAATTCAACCCTCATGTTGGGTATGGAGCTTACATTAAAAAATTAAAATTAGGGGCGCCTGGGTGGCTCAGATGGTTGGGCATCTGCCTTCGGCTCAGGTCATGATCCCGGGGTCCTGGGATCGAGTCCCGCATCGGGCTCCCTGCTCCGCGGGAAGCCTGCTTCTCCCTCTGCCTCTCTCTCTCTCTCTGTCTCTCATGAATAAATAAAATCTTAAAAAAAAAAAAAAAATTAAAATTAAATTTTTAAAACTAAAAAAAAAATGGTGGCAAAATCAAGTGTAGGAAAACCTGTTTTGTTCTGCTGAGTATAAAAAGGACTGCCAATGTATTCTCAACCACCTCAACTCTACCATTTGAAAAATGTTGAGGTCAGTTGAAGGGTATTTAAAACCAATATTCTGAAAACAAAACAAAACACAATATTCTGTGTTGACTTCTAAACAGGCTATAAGAAAACAACATTCGGGCATTGTACCTGCTCTTAATTATTTTCCAGAACTTAAGAAGTGTAGATGTATAAGGCATTCCAATTTTACATGGTCATTTATTTGGGGGGGGGGGTAAATCCTTTCATTTTTGCATATATTCAAAATGATTTTTAAATGGTCTTGTAACAAAAATACTGTTTTTTAGTTCATGAGACTACAGCATACTGACTCTAAAATCCAGAGGGAAATCTTAAGTTCTAGTTATGTAACAGGACTCTCCTAATTCTCCAAAAGTATAAAATGTCATAGCTAAAAAGAAGTACTTTGATATCAGTGAGCACGGATTCCAATTCAGTGGTATCAATATAAATAGCGAGCCACAAAGCACAAATTACTAGTAAATGAAACCCAATGGCATACAAGTTGTGCTATAAAAACAAATCATAAGGAATCCAAATCAAACCCACAATGAGATAACACCTCACATCCACTAGGATGGTTACTTACGAAGAAAAACAGAAAAGAACAAGCATTTGGAAGAATGTGGAGAAACTGGAACCCTGTGCAGTGTTAGGAGTGTAAATGGTGCAGTGGAAAACAGTATGGCAATTCCTAAAAAAAGTAAACAGGGAGGGGGGTGGGAGGATGGGTTAGTCTGGTGGTGGGTATTGAGGAGGGCACGTTCTGCATGGAGCACTGGGTGTTATGCACAAACAATGAATCATGGAACACTACATCTAAAACTAATGATGTAATGTATGGGGATTAGCATAAGAATAAAAAAAAAAAAAGAAGCCAATAAATGTACTCTGCCATATCAAAAAAAAAAAAGTAAACAGGGAATTCCCATATGAACCAGCAGTTCCACTTCTGAGCATATACTCAAAAGAAGTGAAAGCACTTCTCTTGACAAGCACTGGGTGATATATGGACCTGCTGAATCACTATACTGTACACCTGAAACTAATATAACTCTATATGCTAACTAACTATGCTGGAATTAAAAAAATTTTAAAAAGGGGGTGCCTGGGTGGCTCAGTCGTTAAGTGTCTGCCTTTGGCTCAGGTCATGATCCCAGGGTCCTGGGATCGAGCCCCACATCGGGCTCCCTGCTCCGCGGGAAGCCTGCTTCTCCCTCTCCCACTCCCCCTGCTTGTGTTCCCTCTCTCGCTATATCTGTCAAATAAATAAATAAAATACTTTTTTAAAAAAAGTAAAGAGGGCGCCTGGGTGGCTCAGTTGGTTAAGCGACTGCCTTCGGCTCAGGTCATGATCCTGGAGTCCCGGGATCGAGTCCCACATCGGGCTCCCTGCTCTGCAGGGAGCCTGCTTCTCCCTCTGACCCTCCCCCCTCTCATGTGCTCTCTCTCTCTCATTCTCTCTGTCTCAAATAAATAAATAAAAATCTTTAAAAAAATAAAAAATAAAAATAAATAAATAAATAAATAAAGGAAAGAAATTTTGACACATGCTACCACGTGGCTGAACCTTGAGAACGTTATGCTGAGTGAAATAACCCCGTCACAAAAGGACAAATGCTGTATGATTCCACATACATGAGCAACCTAGAGTAGTCAAATTCATAGAAAACAGAATGGTGGCTTCCAGGGGCTGGAGGAAGGGGGAATGGGAAGTCGTTAATGGGCACAGAGTTTCAGTTTTACAAGATGAATAGTTCTTTTTTTTTTTTTTTTTTAAAGATTTATTTATTCATTTGAGAGAGCGAGAATGAGAGAGAGTACATGAGAGGGGGGAGGGTCAGAGGGAGAAGCAGGCTCCTCACCGAGCAGGGAGCCCGATGCGGGACTCGATCCCGGGACTCCAGGATCATGACCTGAGCCGAAGGCAGTCGCTTAACCAACTGAGCCACCCAGGCGCCCAAGATGAATAGTTCTAAAAATAGACGGTGATGGTTGCACAGTATGAATGTACTAAATACCACTGAACTGTACACCTAAAGATGACTAAGGTGGTAAATTTTGTTATGTTTATTTTACTACAACTTAAAAAAAATTGGAAGATAAATAATGGGGTCATGTCAGCAAACACTAATAATTATTTATTTATTTATTTGAGAGCAACAGAGCACAAGCAGGGTGAAGGGCAGAGGGAGAAGCAGGGTGAAGGGCAGAGGGAAAAGCAGACTTCCCGCTGAGCAGGGAGCCTGACGCGAGACTCGATCCCAGAATCCCGGGATCATGACCTGAGTCGAAGGCAGACGCTCAACCAACTGAGCCATGCAGGCGCCCCTAATAATTTTTAAAGTAAGCAACTAAATGGGATATGATATTCTGAATTGGCTCCTAAAACAGAAGAAGTTCATTAATGGGAAAATGGGCAAAATCCCAGTACTGGCGTTTACTTAATATACCAATGCTAATTTCTTAGTGTTAACAAACACACCACAGCTACATAAAGCGTTAACATTAGGGAAACGAGGTAAAAGGTGTACAGGAACTCTCTGTGCTATCTCCGTAAGATTTCTCCAAATCTAACATTATATGAAAATAAAAATTTATTTAAAAATAAATTTTTAAAGAGCAAGTGACAACTTAAAAAAGTTCAAATTAATTCCTACATAGTAGACAAAGACAACACAAATATATTAGAATTGATAAAGGAAGCAGCAAAATATGAATGCCTATACATAGCTACAGTAGATATGAAATTTTAATTTTTATTGTGCCGTTCACTGTGGCCTATCGCCTCATCATCCACTAACTGCAAAAAGGCAGGCTGTTGAATTTTATATTGCGGCAATATTTCCTTAATAATTCTGGGTGCATATTTTCACTTAGGTAACGAACAAATGTTTCTTAGCGTGGGTACAATGTGAACTTCCTTCTGCCAATTCCTGCCATTTTATCTTTTAAGTTGGTTGTAAGGTTGTGAGCATCCCGTTTCAGGTCAATTTTAAGCCAAGTATGTGCTCAGTGGGTGCCTAGGTAGTGCAAGTCAGACCAGACAAACCCCGACTCGGCGCAGGGTCTTCCAGCTGTAATATGGAGGCACTGGCTAGAAGCGAATTTGGGGGTACACAGCCATCTGTACAAACGTGGGGGATCACTTCAGCCACTGGAAGTCCATGTTGAATATGTGCTGTAGTTGTTAGAGAAAAGGACCATGAAACACTTAAATCAGTAACCAAGTAGTAGGAAGCAATTGATGAAAACATCTTCAGTAACGAGTCTATTTCAACGCTGTACTCAGATCTAAGGGAAAACAAAGTTTTAATCAGAAAGATGACTTGAAACAACTAAGTTTCAGTTTATTTCCCAGCCCAGCTTTGCTGTTAAAGGTCAACTGCGTAGAAACTGGTAAGACATATAGAAGGGCAAAATACACTATCGCTTTTAACTACTCTGCACAAGGGAGAAATGACTGAGGGTATTGTACCTTCTCTCCTTCCCGTCTCTGCAACCAGTGGCTCAACACTCAAGGGGCTCGTGCTGCAGGTGCAAGGGGCTGTGAATCACAGGTGCAGCTTGCCTTGCCTTTCCCTGTGACCTTCCAGGTCAATAGGTTAACTTGCTTTGACCACAAATAGAGCTCCTCTTAATTTCTCCAGCACAACCTTAAATTTGATATGAAGCACTTACACGAAGAATGGTGCAGACAAGAAGGCAGCTTTATTGTACTTTGGGGAAAAAAACAGGATTCCATTGGCGGGGGGGGGGGGGGGGGGGGGGGGGGAGGCAATACCCCACAAAAAAAAAACAACCCCCCCCCGGGGGGGGGGGGGCACCACCCCAAAATATAAAGAACAAAAAAAAAAATAAGGGTCTGT
>NC_058407.1:154130320-154209354 GCF_002201575.2 Neomonachus schauinslandi | reverse complement strand
GGGGGGGGGGGGGGGGGCGGCGGAAGCCATTGACACTCAGTAAGCAACACTGCCACCTAGTGGAGTGGTGACACACCACCAAGACTTTCAAGACCAAGTATCAAACGTGCTAGGATTTGCTGGTTTAAATTTTCATCCTAAAACCGAACTGTTAGTATATTGGTCTTCAGAGAACCTGATTTTGAGAAACTATTTGTATCTCTGAAATGCATAAATGAGTGTGCTTTCTCTGCTTTTTGGGGGGATAAAGAAGCGAGGTGTTTTTTTTAATAGACCATCAGATTAATTCTTGATTTCAAAATTATGAAACACTTTGCAGCAACCTGCCTCTTTGAACATCCATTACTCTTGCACTCTTGTTCGACAGTCTAAACAGCGAGATTATGACAGTTTATAAAGAAACAAAACTCAACTGTTGAAGAACGACATTAAGTTTACTCATTTCCTCTATTTTTATAATCCAGGGTGCTAAGTATTCGCATTTCACTTATTTGAATTCCTGGGAGGAAAAAAAGCACTAGAATGCACCAATAACAATTTTGCATAAATCATATAACCCAACTCTTCTTATGACAACACAATAACAGTGGAAGATATTGGTGTGAGGATGTGGGAATGTAATAATAAAGTAATTCTTCTCAAGGCTTTCATTCTCCTTTATACCCAGGTGTTGCAGTAAATGTGTTGACTTGATGACTTCTATGAGCATATAAATGAGAATATTTAATGAAACACCTGGCTGAAAAAAAGAAATAAAGTCATGAGAATAACATATTGTTAATAACCACAATCTCAAATCCGCGCCTCTGTTGTTACTGAGATTTTAGATTCTGGGTTAAGTGCTCTGCTCTCTTTGGAATATGCACAATGGTTACTGATCTTGCTAATGAGTTCCTCTATTGCAACATTTGGGGGTATATGGCTGGAGGCACTCACGGATTCTAGAATGTAGGAGTCTGACAGGGTCTTCATCAATCCATATTCTTGGCAAACAAACTCAGTTACGGATTTCAAGAAGAACCAGGTTCTGGGAAAGAGGTATACACGTGTAGAGTAAGAAGTGGAATTAAAACATTTTGAGGCTGCATTTTGTCAGCAGCCACCATCAAATGTTTCAATTCTGAGAACCTGAGATTATCCAGAAAAGCAGAATTCAGAAGCCAGTGTTTTGCATTTCCCAAAGCAACATGAAATGGGGAACGGGGGGTGGCCCCTGAAGTATTAGATCTGAATGAGGTTGTTCTTCCAAAGGTTGGTCTAGACTGCCTCGGTTCAGGGCTCACCAGTCTGCAATAATCCCCTGGCTCCCACCCAGTAACATAGTCCTGACTGCATTTGTCACATACTGCTCCTATTTGGGCACCCCTGAAGCCAAAGCAATAAAAGATCCTAGGGAAGGAAGCCTTATATTAACTCAAACATGATGCCAGAGTCATCTCCAAAAAAGTTTATTAGCGTGATTAAAAACATTTTTTGAATAATGACAAAGAATTTCTAAACATGAAAGAGTATCAGTGGCTATACCTTATAACCAAATATTTGCAATTGAACGGACAGCTTTATTGCCAGTCTTCATTTTATTAAAAACAATCATCCGTATTTATTGGTTCCATGTGAGGTCGTGACTATTGCTTTGACTGGGAATGAGTCCCTACTGTAATTAAGTATAAAAAATATCTTCCATACTTGGAGTGTGACCTGTATACTGAGTAAAGAGTTGATAAAAATCCTCAAAGAGTTGGGTTTTGTTTTTTAAAAACATTCCTTTTACACACTACAAAGAAATAATCAGTATTTTGGCTTTTTAAATTCCTACATGATATTCAGAGTGGCAGTCCCCAGAGGTCCTCCCTTCACATAATCACAAACGCAGACCCTCTTCTGGAGTGTACATTCTTGGGGTGGGCGCTGAAGACTCGGGCCTCCACGTGTTTATACTGGTTTGAGAACAAAGACAGCATCATCCAGAACATAGTAGTCATTATACATGTCGCCTTCACACAGGTATGGTAGTCTGGTGAAAGCTTCAATAACAAAACCAGCTTTTCTGAAAACTTCAGGCAGACTATTCACTTGTTCTTCCCAATTCTGTCCCTTGATTTCTAAAATTTCTGATGGTTTCTCCCACTTGCCACCTACTAAAACAAAGAGAAACATTAAGTTAAATTCTTGAACAAACAAGTTATTCAAAGAGAGAAGGGAGGAAGAACAACATTTGCCAAGGACTTGGTATGTGCCAAGCACGGGGTGCTTCGATGACTCATCTCCCCGATACCCTCTGAGGAGGACAAAGAGATGAAGTATGGACCCAGAGGGCTGAGGAACTCGCCCAAGCCTGCAAGGTTAGTGAGGATAAGAGCAGAAATGTAATCCCAGGTTTATCTGGATCCAAAGCCCATACTTTTACCTTCTCTGACAGTTTTAGATATTACCCTCCATTAGACCAACTGGGTTGTCAGTGTTCATGGTTTTGGAGAACTCCTCATTAAATACAGGAAAATGGAAGCAGAGAGTTACCCATAAAATGTGAAAGAAGGTTTAGGGATAAATGCAAGAAAATATACCCATGATGTAGTAAATGTATGCAATGTATTAACTAGAAAGGTTTATCAGGCTGAAAATAGACTAATGAAGGCTTTTAATTTATAAAGACAGATCATCGGTGTGTTTTTCAAGGGAAGGTGATCCACTCCCTAACTTTTCATAACACTTTTATAAAAGTTAAGCTCCAAAACCAGAGAAAGGTAGAGCACTAGAACGGACACGTCAGCCTAGCATTTTTTGGACTAGTGCCTGAAGTCTGAATCTGTCCCTTCCAAGCCCATGAGCGTCACATGCCTGTGGAATGGGGGTGGAGGCGCCTGGATAAGGTCTTCAGGCCTTCAAGTTCACACCAGGCATTGGGTCCAGACACGTGGACACAAAGATAATGGTATATGTCAATTCTGGGGTGGTTTTAGGACTTGTGATGTTAAAAAAATGCACACATGTTAGAAGTATTACTAACTTCAGACAGAGAGTGGCTTTCTGTGAGAAAAGACATCATCAATAGGTGCCAAGAGTCCAGACACTACAGTGGAAAGATCTGTCGCTCCTCTTGGTGGCCCAGCACCTGAACCCTCTTCCTAGAATCGTGTCGGAGAGGCAGCGAAGGCAGGCACTGGCACGTGACCTACGCTCGGACACACTCGCCTGACAGTGGAATGAAGAGCAAGTGACCCAGAGAAGTGGCCACGAGACCACGCAGCTGGGGCGGCATCAGGTGGTATGAACAACAGAGTGTGGTCCGTGCCATGGTCCCTAGTGCTTGGCAGCAGCAGCACACCCTTCCGATCAGTTGTACAGCATGATCGGAGGCGTCTTTCTTGGCGGGAGACCCCACACGTGATTCTCCAAGCCTCCCGTGACTGCGTGAGCTACCCTCGAATCCTTTCAGTTCCCTCACTGAAGTCAGCCAGAGTCCGTTTCTGCTGCTTCCAGGGAAGAACCTGACGATGAGATCTCCGCAGGGCAGGAGAGGGGGCAAGAGGGAACCACAACAGAGGGCCCACACTTGGTTTCAACAACAGAGTAACAAGGGGTTACACAAATCTGAGGTACAACTCGCTAATGCCACACGTTTCTTCATTGTACCACGATGTACTGGTCACTAATTTTTCTCTCCTCACTACATGAAGACACCTCCTTCTGCTTCTTCCAGCTTTCCAGTGTTACTGGCCCAGCACTGAGCACACAGTAGGTGCCCCAGCATCAGCAACCGAACTACTCTGGAAATTTAAAGTACCAATAACCTGTCAAACAATACTCTTTCCTGGGAATACATACTACGTGTAAATCAAAATCTCCCTCAAAACATCTACAAGCCCAAGAAAAAATTAACCATATGGATATTTAGAAATGTGCTCTAGGCTAAAACCTCAACTCTTAAGTGGTGAAACTGGATTACAAACAATTTTTTACACAATTTCAAAAAGTTCCCGGTTATGGTTCCTTAATAAGAGTTCCTCTCTTCAGTTCTTCCTTTTCTAAAGAGACAGAAAAAAAAGAGCCAACTCTCCTCAAATGCACAGTGACCACCACCACACGCGCACACCCCAAGAAATGGAGACTGTGAAGGGAAGCAGGATCATTCTCGGCCTGGAAATCAATCTGATTCTCTTTTATGTCGGTAAGATTCTTTCTTTTCTCCTCCATTTTATCTAATCAATCACTATTCCTCACTAATGCATTTATATTTTAAGCCCCTACAGATTAATTTTTCAATGTCTAACGCTATGGAAATGGTCTCTTTTCCCAAGACAAATAGTGTAATAAAAGAATAGCTGAGGAAGTTTCAGATTAACCTTGAAAATTCCCTTTGATGCTTTAAAGCAGAGCACCTCACCAAACAAAGGGTTGAAAATGTTCTTAAAATCGCGTGTGCTAGTCACAACAATGTCGTATCTGTACGGACAAATGCACACTGCACAGGATAGGCACTACACAGTACTTACTGAATATTTTCAAAGAATAAAGTGTCTGAAAAGCCAGATTGCGGTAAATTAAAAAGTACCTGTCATTTAAGAAAAAAAAAAAGGTGCCATGGCTCCTTCAATAGAGCATAACGGTCCCATAATAGATATATTTTTTAAATTCTGCTTACACTTTTTCCTCTATGAAAGAGAAAGTGGTTCTAATAACCCATCTCATCATAGTTGTAATAAAGCTAATAATCTCAGAGTTGCTCACAGAGTCTGTGTCATAGGACAGGGAAGGTAGCAAAAGCTCTTAAAATTGTTTTTTTCTCATCTGTAAAGAAATATATCAAAATGTTAACAATGGTTATTTTGAGCACAAGGACTATGAGTGATTTCAGTAATATTCTTTTTTTTTTTTTTTAAAGATTTTATTTATTTATTTGAGAGAGAGAGAATGAGAGAGAGCACATGAGAGGGGGGAGGGTCAGAGGGAGAAGCAGACTCCCCGCCGAGCAGGGAGCCCGATGCGGGACTGGATCCAGGGACTCCAGGATCATGACCTGAGCCGAAGGCAGTCACCCAACCAACTGAGCCACCCAGGCGCCCTGATTTCAGTAATATTCTGATTTTTTTTCCTAATCCATATAAATGACTTCCATAAACTATTTTCATTAGTATTATTTTAAAAAAGAATCCTTATTTTTTATTTTTTTATTTTTTTTATTTTTTAAAGATTTTTTATTTATCATTCGACAGAGAGACACAGCGAGAGAGGGAACACAAGCGGGAGAGGGAGAAGCAGGCTTCCCACAGAGCAGGGAGCCCCATGCGGGGCTCGATCTCAGGACCCTGGGATCATGACCTGAGCCGAAGGCAGACGCTTAACCGACTGAGCCACTCAGGCGCCCAGAATCCTTATTTTTTAAAGATCTACTCTGACAGATATGAAGACAGAATATCTGAGATTTACGCAAAAATCATGTGGGAGTGAAGGAGCAGGTGGGGGGCTGAAGGAGCAGGTTGGGGGCGGTGAAGGAGCAGGTGCGGGGAGAGGCGAGACAAGACTGCGGCAACAAGCAGCAGGGAGTTCACCGTGCTAGCCTGCTGCTTCTGCGCATGCTTGAAATTCTCCATGTGATGAAGTGTCAAAAATCAGTTTTCTATTTATTTTCCAGCCTGGATCATAGTAAAGTGATTTTTTTAAGAGGCGGTTGGGGGAGGGACTGAGGGAGAGAGAGAATCGAGAGTCGGACGCTTAACCAACTGAGCCACCCAGGTGCCCCTAAAGTGATCTTTCTTTTATTCCCTCCACCAAGAAGATAAACTTTCAGCCATTGCAGAGCGTACTGCATTGGGGGGGAAAAAAAAGAAAGAATCCTATAGGGTAAGAGAATTCTTAAAGAGAAATTCTTGCAGGACTAGGCTTGGTGTGACCCATTACCCAAACTTCTCTCTTTGGCGAAGAGGCTGTGTCACTGGTGCGGGGGAGGGGCAGGCGTTTCCTCACCCGTCAGCACTCTCAAAGGAAGTCCTTGACCACTCTTCTCCAACACTCAGAAGTCGGAAGTGGAGACATGAAACTCCAAAGTTGCAAATATTTCTTCTTCCCTGGAACATTAGTTCTCCAAAATTTTTAAGTCAGCTTCCCTTTTAAGACTATCTGAAAAAGGGGGCGCCTGGGTGGCTCAGTTGGTTAAGCAACTGCTTTCGGCTCAGGTCATGATCCTGGAGTCCCTGGATCGAGTCCTGCGCATCGGGCTTCCTGCTCCGCAGGGAGTCTGCTTCGTCCTCTGACCCTATCCCCTCTCAGGTGTTCTCTCTCTCTCATTCTCTCTCTCTCAAATAAATAAATAAAATCTTTAAAAAAAAAAAAAAAAGAAGACTATCTGAAAAAGGACTTCAGACTGAGATGCTGTTGGTTAACTGTTAGATCTTGGCAGGCCCAACTCCATTTGAAACCCCCAATATATATTGATCATTATAACTTGCAAAGTGTTTGTACTTCTAATGGGGCTGCCTCTGAGTAGGAGACACGAGGCTGTGTTTACCAGACTTAGGAGTGAGTCCAATCCCTCACCTGCAGACGAGTGAGGAGCCTGCTGGTCTTTCTCCAGGTGACCTTACCCTCTCCTCTGGTCTATATTTATCAGGTCATTAAAACACTCCCAGCTCATCTCAGATCGTACATATACTAAAATTAAAACATGGGGAGAATATATCTGCATCACAAATGCCATGATTCTAATTTTAATTTATCTTCTAGTTCTGGATGAAGACTAAGAAAACCATTAAGTCAAAAAACAAAACACAAAAATCTTGTCTGAAATTCAAGCATCAGACCACTTGGATTACTTTTCACTTTCATTTAGGGTAGCAAAGGACAAACTCAGACAAATAAGACCATTTGGAACACATTCCAAAGAAGGCTCCTCACTCGTCTGCAGGTGACGGATTGGACTCACTCCTCTAAGTCTGGTAAATACAGCCTCATGTCTCCTACTCAGAGGCAGCCCCATTAGAAGTACAAACACATAACCAGGCAGAAGTCAAACTAAAAACTTGCATAAATTCCAATTTGTCTCAACCAATACTATTTTACGTAGACCCTCCCTTACCCCAAAAAGGGTTTAGGGCAGATCTTCCCATCTGTAAACTTCAGAGTGGCTTTCCACCTCACGGGCCTGGGATTAGAAGGCCAAGGTGGGGACCCAGGCGGCATAATCTCGATGAAGCATTCGGCAGAGAGAGCACTGGACGGGGTGTCTAGTCCCGGGCCTGCCAACGCCCGCTGAGACACCCGCTGAGATACCCATGATTATCCCTAAAACGGGCACGTGACACCATGGGAACAGGAGAAGTGGAGACAAGCGCGGCAGCAGAGCTAGCTACCTTTTATTAAATTCTTATCAAGGCTTAGCCAACTAAGTATTCCTTATGCACTTAAACCTCCCACTAACTCCTTGAGCTGCATATACTATCCCCACTTTGCTACAGACCACAAAGCTAGGATCTGAACTCAAGTCTGTGCTCTTTATCACAACACTGTTCATCAAACGAGACAGAAGCTACCAGGGACTACAAAGCAGGGTGCTGGTGCAGGGAAGAAATCAAATCTGCTCACTGTGGCATGGCTAACTCATTAGGTCTCGGCTTGGTAACCAAATATGCTGGAGGCTAAGCCAGGGCTGTATTTCCCCAGGTGTGCACCTTGTCTTTTATGTGTCCTATAGGGACAACCAGGCTTACAAAGGAGTAATTGTGAATTGCCATGAATTCCTAGCAATCCCAACCCTCACAAGGCTGAAGAAAAAGAAAATCCCTTCACTCCTGTGCTCAGTCAGCAGCAACACCTGCGTGAGGTTACCGCACTGACCACAAGGCTCCTGGGAGGCCGGGGGTACAGATGGGACAGCATGCTTAGCGATCAAGGGAAAGCTTCTAAGGTCACCAAGAGTAAACTTGGGGTCCCCCAGTTCCTGACTCCAGATCTGCTGCCACCTCTGCCCGCCACGCTGACTCTACTGGAACCTCTCTGTCCTCAAGTAACCAGACATCATAGCCGACAGCAGGGTAAGGTCAGCGAGTGCAAGGGGTTAGGAAAAGTGAGGACCACTGCTGTCTTATTAGTATAGTCTTGTTTGTGCTGGGAAGCGGTAAGGAAAAGAAAGGACTCTGGAGTTCCCTAGCCCCCAAATGTCAGTAAAACAGAAGCACAGGCAAAGGGAAGTGAGAAACCCCCTAAACATGGCTCGTGCGCTTCCTCCCACAGGTGCTACATATGAGTGTATGGTCTTTGTCCATCAACCGTCTTACCTCGAAGTAGCCCACACTCAAGGGGCCGCAACCATTCAGTGTTCCTTCTCCCACACGGGGTGCCCTTCAGAGCAACCACAAAGCCTGTGGTTTCGCTACGGTGCGGACCAGCCCGAAAACCTATGCGTGGATGGCTGCACCGGGGATGCAGGCAAATTCACAGTGAAGGAGGTCCTCACAGAAAGAGCAGTCTCCCTCACTGTAAACCGGGTGGCTCTGAATGACAGCGCCATCTACATCTGTGGAATCGTCTTTCCCAGTTCAAAGGAACCAGGAGCTAAGCGGACCGGAGAAGGGACCATACTGGTGGTAAGAGGTCAGTCAGCCGAGGCTTTGCTCAGCCCTTTGAATGCATTACGTTACTTATATGCAGAGATGAAGGGACAGATGTGCTAACTCAACACCCTAGCCAGTGAAGGGCGTGATCTGACACAAGCTGACAGGACACTGAGGCACTACTCCAGTCCCATCTCCCAGCCTCCACAGACACAAAGTCAGGGCTGTCTCTCTGTGCCCAGACACTACTAGCGCAGGCTGGCCAGCAGGTCCTCCTTCTGTGAATGACAGTGACTGGTAATGTGCCAAGTCCAAAGGGAAACTTGGGCGTTGGTGGTATAGTGGTGAGCATCGCTGCCTTCCAAAGGGAAACTTGGGATGATTAGCGAGCAGCTTGTTCGGGAACTGGGCTGGCATTGCACTATCTAGAACAAAGCAGAAGTGACCAATAAATTGGACCTGCGGGGGAAAAAAAAGGCAGTATGGAGAATAAACACCAATTTGAGGAGAAGCCACTGGGGGACCTCTGACCCCACCCATTCTACACGGACAGAAAAACAGAAGGAGAGCGGTGTGACGCTGACTTCTTGAGATTTGCTAAAACCTATGACAATTTCCTCATTCAAGTGAGGGTCTTGAACCCAGTTACATCCTATAAATCAAAAAATCGAGAAATTTCAGGAAAAAAGCTTCACACAATTCTGGGGGAAAGAAGAGAAGGGAAATAGTCCTTGACTTTTCTGGATCTCTTCCGTTAAAAAGGACTCTGGTACGATGAGCAATGAAATCATTAAAACATTAACTCAAAATCAACCAGCCCTACCACTTTAAAATAGGACTTTAGGGACCCGAGATCATCCTGTATTATAATTCCTGCTTTTAATTACTAGGGGTGTTCTAATGGGCTTTTGGTATCCCATTGTCATTTAACCTTAGTTTATTCTCACCCATAAGATAAATTATAAATGAGTTAATACATATAAAGCACTTTTGGTGATGCCTGGCTTATAGCAAGTATGCTTAAATAAATGTCAGCTACAGATATTAAAACAAATATACAACAACTTTGGAGACCTGTATTAGTCTTCTATAAAAAATGTTAGCCAAAACCAAAAATAGTTTGTAAAGAGATGAAAGGTCTCAAGACTGCAAGTTCATGTGAAGACAGATTCTTCTCTAAGAGCAGAAATGGAAGTATTACTAAGACAGACACAGCGATTTCCTGCCTCTTCTACAGAACTCCTAATTTAGCACTTGAAACTTTTTAAAAAAATTCTACAGATATGGTTAATTTGTTACAAAAATGTATGCTGTACAAACTGAGTTCACAGGATGAGCATCTATGGGATATTTTGTTGAAAAGTACAAGTTGTTCACATAATAATTACAAATCTAATTGTATTTTGTGCCTCAAATAATCAGGTAATAGAAGACATGGCATGTTGCTCTATCCCCACCCAGAGCATGGGACACTTCCTACAAGGAGGGAGAAATTCATAATGTGAAAATGGATTCAATAATTCTACTTCCAAAACTTTATTAGAAAGAAGGGGCATGTATAACAATGCCTGTCGTTTAAAGGTGTAGTAAGCCCTAAGATCCTCCACATATGGCCTTCTCAGATCCTTGTACAGACTGCACTATTCAGTTGTTTATACGAAACAGGTCAAGGTTACAAATGTCAGCATTCACAAATACATGGCAAAAATATCTTAACTCCACGAACAGACTGTTGGTGACCCTTGTACATCATATCTATCAAAAGAAATTTTAAATGTCCTTGAACAAACTGTCCTAAAATGTTTATCTAACTTCAAATAATGTGTTCTATAAAAAGTGATTCTGAGCATTATAAGTAGTTAATTGAATTTAAAATTTTTTTAGTTCTCAAAATGAGTAACAATTTTGGTATAACATATTTAAAGAACTGATGAACTGCTTTTAATTCTACCACATGCTTGAGGGTCTTCTGAATCAAGAGACGCTGAATAATGTTTAAAGAAGAGCCAAGGGGTGCCTGGGTGGCTCAGACGGTTAAGTGTCTGCCTTCGGCTCAGGTCATGATCCCAGGGTCCTGGGATCGAGCCCCACATCGGGCTCCCTGCTCAGCAGGGGAGTCTGCTTCTCCCTCTCCCACTGCCCTTGCTCCTGTACTCTCTCTCCCTCATTCTGTCTCTCAAATAAATAAATAAAATCTTAAAAAAAAAAGAAGAGCCAAGCAGAGCAGTTCATGTTTCGCCTCTAACACTTGTAGCTCCAGTTATACTTTATGTATTTGCAATAATATGTTTCAATAGTGACTGTGGCTTTTCCTGTTTTTGTAATTAACAAAGAAATGAAGGAACCACACAGCCTCCTGATAGCTGTTGTATCACTGCTCTCTATCTACATTATTGGTGCACTCGTGATCTTCGTAATCCTTTCCAAAGTAAGTCAAATTTCCTTGCACTAGATGTCCCTATAGCCTTGAATATTATCATAAGGAAATGATTTCCATCTCTCCACGTGTGAGCCTCAGAAATTGCTCACCTAATTAACATCCTCCTGTACATCTGCAGGAAACACCACCTGCAGGAACAGTCTATGGAAGTGTAAATTCTCATCACTAAAATTATTACTAATCAGAGTACAAAACTGGCAATGGTTTCTCTTTAAAACCAGTAATATGAGAATAAGAAATCCTTCTTTATAACTATCTTATTTGTGATCTTTCCGCTGGGAAGCATTACTGTTATCTATAAAAGACCTAAGAACAGCCTTTAAGGTTAACAAAGAGACTAGAAGCTGCCTTAAAATATTTTTAAAAGGCCTGAAGTTTTTGAGAAGGAAAATCTTCTGGCTGTTCATAGGCTATAAGAGGGGGTACATATATGCTACATTAGGATCACAACAAAGCCTATAGTCAACATCAATATGAATTGTTATTTTATTAATATAATAAAAGCATCTCAGGAATTACATAGAAATTAACTCTGTGTATCATTTAAATGTTAAGTTAGTTTAATCTTAATATGGTACAAGATATCTGCCACAACTGTTTTGAGTGCATAAAATGTCTCATAAGACTTTCCTTTTCTTCTTTACAGTCAAAATCTAACTCTTTAAGAAACAAAGAAACAGAAGATTCACAAAAGGTACAGACCAACGCTTGTAAAATACCTTTCAAACGGTGGCTGGTTGTAATTATTTCAAACCCCAAATAATGAAAAAATTAGAGAGAATATCATGGTAACTTTCAACCACAGAAACCATTTCTTATTACTGAGAACTCAAGGATAATCTCAAGTGGTAAACTATGATTTAAATGTGATCATTCTCAACCATAAACCCTACCTAACATACTCAAAATACAAGAGTTAATGGTCAGTGTAGATGTGCTGGGGGTTGGGGGTGTGTGTGTGGGGGGGGGCGGTAGTGGTTCTGACTGGTGGCAGTAAAGAAAGACAAAGCTAAGATGATGTGCAATAATCATCTCTTCTAGTCCTAAGAGAAACAGGAATTTTTTCTCATTTGTGTTTACAGAAGAGGAGTGCCCGACGTATTTTTCAGGAAATTGCTCAGGAACTATACAGTAAAAGACAGGTGGAAACAAGACAACAACCTGTGAGTGTAAAATATCAAAGAGATGTAATACAGATACAAAGCATGTGTGAAAAAGCTAAGCCACCAACAAGCCATCAATAATCATGTTTTCCTATAGAGGAATATGAAAGAGGACTTTCACATAGAATACATTTTTATATAGAACCTGTTTTGATAAATACATAACAAAGGACATCTGATACAATATTAAATAGAGACCAGGTTGACATCTTAGTGACATGGAATCTTTCAGAAACACACTGGGTATAGGCAATGTTTTCAATTCAGACAAGGATGCTTTTGTGGATTAAAAGATCCTTGCAGGCATGCAGTAGTGGGCAGTAAGTAAATGCTGCAAACAACTGTGGGTCAAATTATATAGAAAACATCACTTATTGCTAACAAGGCAGAAATAAATTCACATTAGAAAAAGGGAGCTAATGAAAATAAAAATCAAGTATTTCTTCAGTCTGCGGTTAGAGTGGCAGGAAGAATGCATTCAGATTATCTGTGAGATATCTGACGGTGTCTCTTTAAAGTCCTCTATAACAGGTTTTTCAAACAAGATGCTGTTTTAGTGCTAGTGGAACAGATACTCAGTTTCCAGGGTGCACAATCAGGCGGCTCAGATTTAAATTAAAATGTATACTATAATATAATGAATTTATACACAACTAAGCATTTTTTTTCTTAAACAGCTGCCAAGAGGGCAAATGTAACAAGGGTCTGATATGAGGTGTTGTGTGGTTTTTTTTAATACAACTTTTAAAAAGGATTTTCATCCAGGAGAGAGTGTGGTCTAAGTAGTCATTTCATACTTCAGTGTGTATACAAATACATAAAGAAATGGTCTAATCACCTAAGATATCACTCTGAATAATTATGAATGCCTGTTCACTCTTTCCTTACTGAGGCCGGAGCATCTTTTTCTGCAAACAGACAATGATAAGTGTCCTGAAGACAAGTCTAGAAGTAAGTACTGTTATGTAAACCAGGACTCTCCCAACAGCATCGCAAAATCTCAAATTTCCGGTCAGCAAATCCCAGACTGGAAAACACTACAGGCCAAATAATCCTGTTGCTTCTACAACAATATGGACAACAAAAATGCAATTGAAGGGAATCTTAATATATTTAATAAAATATAATAAAGAATGAAAAAATGCTAAAAAAAAAAGAAAAGAAAAGAAAATTAATTTTCAGTTCCACATCTTACTCTAAATATAGGAAGAATAGTAACTGGGCCTTTAAGATTACTGGAGGCTACTTGGGACACAGAATGCAAGAGGGCACAGGAGGGCATACTAGTTTAAATGTTGCTTGCATATACAACCTTAAATATGGCTTGTTGTTTACTCTTGCAGGAGAAAGGCAACATTTAACGAAAATAGAAGAGCACTTTCCAACTATGAAAGACCATAGAGATGTTTTAATTTTCAATTAAGTCACTGAAAGTCCAAATCCAGAAGTTATGGCAGTGTTATCGGACATACGCCCATCAGGGCTTTAAAAAACCAATCAAAGGTAAATGGAAAAGACAATTCTCCACAAGGAAGGATGCCACACTACAAGGAAACTATCACTAAAAGTAATTACCCAAAATACTAAAATCCTACAAAATACAACTGAAAAATACTTTCTAACTTGCCAGAAGAATTCTGAGTAGTCTAACATTTAAAAAATTTCCGTTTTCCTAACATATATCCTATATTTGTGTCATTTGACATACGAGGTATGTGAGGACTCCTACCCTGAAGATTAGAAGTCACACCCCATGCTTCTGTCTGCTTCTGTCTTGAGTGGAAGAATTGTCTTTATGGTTGTGGAAGTGATGGGCCAATGAGACTAAGATGGGAGGGAGGGGAAAAAGGAAGGGAAGTGCCAAAATTTGAGTTTAAAAAAAAAAGGGGGGGGGAAGAAGAAAAGAAAAACCATCTTGCAAAGTACCTTGGAGCAAACACCGTTCTCCTGGTATTGCCACTGGGTAACAGTAGAGTGCACATTTTCCTGCCTGCATATGCAAAATGACTTACATCATGCTCCCAACAAAAAGTGAAAATAGAGTTAAGAATATGATAGCTAGGGCGCCTGGGTGGCTCAGTTGGTTAAGCGACTGCCTTCGGCTCAGGTCATGATCCTGGAGTCCCGGGATCGAGTCCCGCGTCGGGCTCCCTGCTCAGCGGGGAGTCTGCTTCTCCCTCTGACCCTCCTCCCTCTCATGCTCTCTGTCTCTCATTGTCTCTCTCGCAAATAAATAAAATCTTAAAAAAAAAAAAAAAAAAAAAAAAAAAAGAATATGATAGCTAAAATATAGAAGCTCTGACGCGGGAGGTTAAACAGAAAACCTCAGAACCTCAGAACACAGAAGCCTCAGCCAACTCTAGATGTCACTGTTGGGCCAAATAACAGCACCAGGGAAGCAGTGCGCAAGACACGTGCTTGCCTGTGCCTTTGCAATATTGATTTTTAACTGATTTAGGAGGGGAGTATCAGATAAGCGGTGGGGTCCAGCAAAGATGTTTATGGAATCATTACTATGTCACTGAGAAAACATAGTATGCATTGTTCTTTGAAAGCTACCTCATTGTAAAAATCTATTTAAAGTACCCACAAGTGTGCATTCGTTATTAAAAATGAATTATAACCTATTTTTATTTCATTAAAGTGTTTCTTTTAAAATGGTATTAAATGAGGTGAATTCTATTTTTAAAACCCAGAATTTTAAAATATTTTAAGATCTCTATGAAAATGTTTTGCAATGATGACCTGAATCAGTGGTCTCCAACACGTGTTATCACATGTTCCAGGAAAAAATGGCAAGAGGAGAGAGGGGGGAGCATGTGTTTGTGTACACATGTGTGTGAGCACCTATGCTGTGCATTTGTGTGTGCTGGGCATAGTGTGTGTGTACATGTATGTGTGTAAACTAAACAACTGGCATAAAAAGTCATACACATAAAAATGTTAATGTTTTCTTCCTATAACCCAAAATAAACGGTCTTGTGTTCTCCTGGGTGTATGGCCCTACTTCGAGACTGCTGGCTTGGATGAAATAAATGAATTTCTAAGCTAGATGGCAAAAAAAGGGTAAGCACTAACTATCCAGGTAAATAGAATGTGTTAGATTAGATCATTTACTTTTCATTTCTGGGAGTCATTACATTTTGGTACTCCCAGGGCTGAAAATACACTGTTCTTGGTGTAACTTAACTAGCAGACAAAATCCCTAAGATAAATTAGTATTTGATTTAGAATAAGCCTTACCCAATGCAACAAGGACTGTGTTTCCAAGATTGCTGTTCAAGCTGAAATTGGGATATACTCTCCTTTGGGAAAGTAGTTACATTCCCTTACATCATATATATCAGTTATTGATGTATATATTAATATTCATTCTTTTATTCATCCATCTAGCCAACAACATCTACTGGGTACTAGACTATTATCCAGTCAAGGGCCTTTCTTTCATGCCACCCTTGGGCCACACTGACCTTGTCCTTCCCTAATCCCACCTTGTTCACACTCTTCATGCTTTTGCATATGCTGTTCCCTCTGCCTGGTAAAATGCTTCTCAGGTACAAACATAGCTCAACTGTCACCTCCTACATGAAACCTTCCATAACCTCCCCTAGCAGTTAATGGGTCTTTCATTCTCTAAACCCATAGTACTTTGTCATATTTCTTATCAGACTATCCTGCCATTGTCTGCTTACATCTATCTTCTGTATGATTCTCTAAATATCTTAAGACTAGAAGCAGGTTTGTCATTATCTTTGTATTTCCACTGCCTAGCTTTGCCTGGTCAAAACTAGGCACTCCAATGCATTTATATGAATACAAATGAACACTGTTTCTATAGAAAAATATTTTTTCAGCATGTCAACTGAGATCTGAAGCACACTTCACTCCCTAGCCATCGACCCTCACCCCTCACTGTAAGCAGAATCCCTGGCAGTATTAATTTTCCTACTAGCTGAGCATCCAGAATTTTCACTGGAAAAAATTAAGCTATAGCTTTCTGTTTAAATTAGAGTTTCCCATGACAATGAGAAGAGAATAATACTGAAACTACTCCCAACAAGAGGGAAACAACAAAGACGTGGTTCTAGTGTCTTCACACCCTACCCTCTAGACAAGAGCACTTAAACCACATACCAAAAGATGTTAGCAGGATTTTCAGAATAAGTAATTTCTTTTTCTCTGCTACATAAGACCCGAGTGAATCGGAGACCCCTGGCTCACAGGCACAGGGTGAAGATTCTGGGGGGTCAAGTCACATAAACCAATGGAGAGTGTACGTTTGGAGACAAAGTTGCGATGCCTAATGAAGTCATCAAATTATGATGATTACTGTGAAAAGAGTGAAGTCTCAAACAGACCTGAAGGACACTGAGAAATATTTCAAACTGAAGGACTGTGAACAAATAGGATCAATAAAGCCACAAACAAAAACGAAGTAACAGGACAGAATGGGATGACCTATATCTAACGCGTATTAAATATCAACACTGAGACAGACACGGTAGGGCACTCTCCTATACATTAGATTCTTTAATACTCAGGACAAACCTTGAGGTAAGGATTAGCCCCACTCTTAGAGATGAAACACTAACCTTAACAAGAGGCCCATGTTTCAAACAGGGTCAGCCCTCAAAGCCCAAGCTCTTTCCATGCAATAGTCCTATCAGAGTCTTGCTTATTTCTATTTAGACTTACGGGAGTTTTAAGACTTAATACGCCTAATTTAACCAGAACAATGACCCTAGAAGAAAGTAAGGAAGTTGCCAAAGTCTACCTCTCAACAGGCACAGGTCTCACTGGTTTCCCAGGTGAATTCTACCAAACTTTCCAAGAACAGAGAGCCACATGCAGTTTAAATTGTTCCAGCGCATGGAGAAAAAAATTCCAAATTATTTTTTACAAAGCCAGCAGAACACTGATACCAAAACATGACAAAGATAACATCCTCCAAATAAAGATCAGATATAAATCAATTATTATTCATTAATATCTTGCTAATACATTTATTCAGAATTTTTGTAAATACACTCTAGCAATGCGTTACAAGAAGACTATCCCATCTAAGCCCAGAAATGCAAGGGTGGATACACAGTATACAAGTACTATTAATTTAACAAGTCAAAGGAGAAAAAACAGAATGACTATCTCCACAGATATTGAATATACAGGTAACAAAGTTCAACAGCGATTCCTGACTTTGTAAGCTCTTAATGAAACAAGATTTAAAAGAACATGTATTTCAAGCCAAACAACAGCAATCTCAAGCCAAAAGACAGCATCATATTTAAAGTAGAAATATTCTCATTAAAGTAAAAAACAGGACAAAAATGCCTACCATTTTTAAAAACATTTTCTGGAATTAACTACCAATTCACATGGGCAAAAAAAGTTTAAAAAGTAAGTAGCAAAACCATTTGCAGATCAAGGAAACACAAGAGAATCAATACAGAAGCTACTGGAGACAATAAAACAATTTAAAAATATAAATGATTACAAAATTAGTATATACTCAAAAAATCAATTGCTTGGGTATGTACACCTACCATTCATTCTAAAATATGATGAAAGAGCCGTCTGCAACAACATGGATGAAACTGGAGGACATTATGCTAAGTGAAACAAGCCAGACACAGAAAGATAAACACTGCATGATCTCACTCATAGGTGGAATCTAAACAAGTCAAACTCATAGAACCAGACCGTAGAGTGGTGGTGACTGCCTGGGGCTGGAGGGTGGGGAAAATAGGGAGACACTGGTCAAAGGGCACAAACTTCCAGTGACGAATAAGTTCTGGGGATCTAATGTACAGTATGATGACTACATTAAATAATACTATACTGTATACCTGAAGTTTATTAAAAGAATAGATCTTACTTAAGTGTTATATCACACACAAAAAAGAGTAACTATGTGAGGTGGATGCATTCATTAGACTGTAGTAATAACTTCACAACGTATACGTACATTAATCATCACGCTGTGCACCTTAAATACATATAATTTTTGTCAATTTCCCAAAAGCTGGGAAAAAGTTTGAAAGTTAAAAAAATGATAGAAGAAAATTTTCTATTTAACAATATCCCACCCACAAACACACCATTAGAATAAATCCAAAAAAAAACTGTGTAGGACCTTTATGAAGAAAATTTTGTTACTAAAGATAAAGAATTGAATAAAATGAAAGGCACATCCTATTCTTAGCTAGGAAGACTCAATATTCCCTAAATTAATCTATAAATTAACTAGTGCTAAACCAGTGCTACAGTTGATCCGTTAAATAAAATAAGCCAACAAAAATCTGCAAAGGAACTGCGAGAAGGGGGCTGGTGCTCTGACATGAAAATGTATGCTAAGTTACAGTAATGAAAACACTTTGGTATTGGCACACACCGGAGGGTGAATCTTAATAAAACCAAACCCATTCGGGACTTCAGTATATGATAAAGGTAGCATTTCAAAGCACTGCGGAAAAGATGATTATTCCATAAACAGGGTTAAGATCCCAGGCTAGCTATCTGGAAAACTGTCCTTCACAAGCACTTCCACCTCTAGAAATGGATCACACAGATAACCTTAGACCTAACTTCCTTCAGGTGTTTGTTTTTATATATTTTTTAAGATTTTATGTATTTGACAGAGAGCTTGTGCTCTCTCTCGTTTGCTCTGTCTCAAATAATAAAATCTTTAAAAAATAAATAAAAAATAAAAATAAAATTACAGCACCCAAACCCAACCCCCAATTCCAGATGCCCCTTTCTTGCTTTTATAGTTCATTTTCTCTGTAACATTTATCACCAACAGCATGCCATTTGTTTCCTGTCTTCCTCACTAGAAATAAGCTCCATGAGGGCAAGACTATCTGCGTGTTTTCCACTTGCTCTATCTCCAGCACCTAGGCACTCAGTAAATACTTTTTTAAATGAATGAAGATAATCCGTCGCATAAGAGTACCAATTCCCTTCCACATTCATTGCAAGCCCAGCCCAACAGTGTAAATATGCTCAGGGCAGAGGGCTCCCTCCAGACCCAGAGAGTGCACCATGACTGTCCCAGACCCCTCACCAGTTGCTGGCTGGGTAGGAACATGTGCCCCTATCCTTGACAATGGGCCCTAAAGTGATGGGGAGATTTCTGGGGAAGGTTTCCCTCACTAATGAAAAAAAAAAATGATGTTTGGGGAAGAATCGTCCTCTCTTTTCAAGATTTTTTTTCCGGGGGCGGGGGGGTTAGGGGGGCACAGAGGGAATGGGAAAGAGAGAATCTTAAGCAGGCTCCACACAGAGCGCAGAGCCCGACGTGGGGCTCCAACCTTGAGATCATGACCTGAGTGGAAATCAAGAGTCAGATGCTTAACTGACTGAGCCACCCTTCTGCCCCCTCTCTTTTCAAGATTTTGTCATGCCTACACATGACGTTTGGCACTACATTAGCTATTTTGTAATTCTAAGAGGAATGCCAATACACTGAAGATGGAGAAAAGAAAGCAAGCTCTGAACTTCAACAGAACAGCTGTATAACAGAATTAACCCAACCACAGAATCACTATCCTAAAATAAACTCTTAATTTTTAAAAGCAACTTTTGGTTGTTCCTTGTTTCTTTTTTAAGATTTATTTGTGTGTGTGTGAGAGAGAGAGAGAGCGAGAGAGCACGGGGGGGGGGGGGGGGGTGCACGGGGGCAGAGAGAGAGGGAGAGAGTCTTAGGCAGACTCCACACTGGTAGGAGCCCAACATGAGCCGAAACCAAGTGTTGGCCGGCCACCCAGCACCCAGGACCCAGCTCCTTCTGTTTCTTAAAGCAGAAAGCAACCTAAAACATACTTACACATGTGCAAAGACCTGCCTAAGACTGTTCATTTCACTATTATTTATAAAGCAAACTGGTGATACCTAAAAGTACATAAACAGGGGCTTCATCAAGTAAAGTTATACATCCAGTGGGGTGCTGGTAAATGTTTACCAACCACCTTGGAGAGGGGAGAGGCTATTGTAGTGTTTGCCAATTTCCAAGATTTAAGTGCTCCCACCACTGACCATACAATGGTCAGTTTCAAGAACAGTCATGTTCAATGACCAGTTCACTAACTTCACGACAATATAATAATCAGCTCTCATGAGCCAGTAAAACCAGCTCCAGCATACCACTGCTTATATCCAGGTGATGATGTAGGTACATATGAGCTGATAAGGAATAATTTTCTAGATACACTTAAGTGGAAAAAGGCAACCAAAGGATTTACAATGGGATTTAACTATATAATCATTCTTTTCACATGCACACAGAATTATATTTGCATAGACTATCTTTTTTTTTTTTTAAAGATTTTATTTATTTATTTGAGAGAGAGAGAATGAGAGAGAGCAAGCACATGAGAGGGGGGAGGGTCAGAGGGAGAAGCAGACTCCCTGCCGAGCAGGGAGCCCGATGCGGGACTCGATCCAGGGACTCCAGGATCATGACCTGAGCCGAAGGCAGTCGCTTAACCAACTGAGCCACCCAGGCGCCCTGCATAGACTATCTTAAGAAGAATATTCAAGAGACCTGAACAAGACTGTGGAACTGGAATGGATGAGAAAATTTTCATGTATACCCTCCTGCTAGCAGCTTGAACTCTTTTTACCGTGAACTGCATTTTTTATAAAAATTAGTTTTAAAAAAATTAAACATTTAATGACCCCTAACCAAAACTGGGTCAGTAAACCAAATAAACTGAAATTGAAATTAGAAAGAACACATTTTACATTTTTTTCCAACTTAACCTAAGTAACAAAATTGCTGTGGTTTGATTTAAAGACAAATCCAAGAATTATAAAAAAATAATTTCATCTACAATTGCTTTTTGTTAAAAACTAGACTGAGCCAAGTAGGCCAAGCACACTCCTATATTCTTAAAACAGCCCAGTATTTATGAACTCACACGGCAAGGTCACTATGCAGTTCACAGTCCTCACACCGTGTCACATGGAAATCATCAGGATCTAATTAGTGACTTAGAGAAAGGAAGCAATAATAGAGTGCTGTGGAGCAATCTGCAAAATGTATAGGTCACTAAAGGTCACCCACAGCAACAAAGCTTCTTGTCTCAGGTTTGCTATGTGTCATGTGTCAGACTCCTTGGACTCAACAGGCAACTCTGCGCTATGTGCCCACGATCAAGGAGCTTGTTTTCAGGCCTTGTCCAGTTGGATTTCCTCTCAATTTTTAGTGTGAGCAACACAAGGAAATAAAATTCATGGTTAGATTGATGTTTCTTCCCCTGCTCTTCCACCTCCTGCTATGCCAGGAAATAGCACTCAAATTCTATCATGTGGTTGCCCAATAGGACACAGGAAACTGGGACCTTACAACCTGATGACTAGTGACTGCAATACAGAGACGGAGCGGAGACTTAATTACACAGTGAACAGCACTGAAAAAAGGTCAGGTTGCTGAATTATCAAGGACATTTACGCCGGGCGTGGTGGCACGTGCCTGTAGTCCCAGCTACTCGGGAGGCTGAGGCAGGAGGATCGCGTGAGCCCAGCAGTTCTGGGCTGTAGTGCGCTATGCCGATCGGGTGTCCGCACTAAGTTCGGCATCAATATGGTGACCTCCCGGGAGCAAGCGGGGGACCACCAGGTTGCCTAAGGAGGGGTGAACCGGCCCAGGTCAGAAACGAAGCAGGTCAAAACTCCCGTGCTGATCAAGGACATTTACTAGGGTTTTCACTGTAGTGTACACACACACACACACACACACACACACACACTCTTAAAGCAATGTTTTCTTTACCATGACAAGTGATTCTCCACCAGGAATGTAAAAATGGAGAAGTCAGATGGGGGAGGGACTATCAGGTCTACCTGCACTCTTTCCCACTCTCCTATATCTAAAGAATTCTCCATTTCCCCCATCATCAACATAAATCTAAAGTCATTTGGCCAATGTTAAAGCAAGCATTTAATCTGAAGGGACTATGACCTGAGGGGGGAGAAATAAGGAGAAAAAGAAATGAAGGAACAAGTGAGTGGCAATGATTTACATTGGATTTCCATGGTGATAAGCAAACATGAGCATTATTCCCTAAGACAGATTTTCACAGACATTTGATAACTACAACACTTGCAAAATAGTAATGGATTTCTTAAAAATGTCTGCAAGCTCTTGGAGCTTTTGAATCCAAGGCTGAACTAGGCAGTAAAATGGGAAAACTAAAGATTTTAAAATATTAACATGTATTACTTACATAATAAATAATTTTTGTATTACTGCACATTAACTTATGAAAATGCAAAGGAGACGCTTAAAGTTGAAACTTTCAACATGACCTGAAATGCAAACCGTGTTAGCTAAAACCATGAGTTAATGTGGCTACAACCAGGTCACAGTAAAAATGAAGTCCTATGAAATCAAACTATTTCTTTTAATATATTCTTCATTCAGTATTACTGAAGAGCAAGACTATGCAATCACAAAACCAAATGTCACACAAAGAAATGATACATGCTGGAACACAAATGGTCTTCAGAAGGGTAAAAAAGATAACAGCATTTATCATTTTGAGAGTCTGGAACAAGAGATGTAACGTACAAATCAGCTATGACATTCAGCAATATATACAGGTAAATTAAAAGGCATCACTTTGTTCTTGACTCAGCTTATAAGCTAATAAACAAATGGTTTAGGCTCGATTTCAGAGCAGAAAATATGGACACATTTCAGGTTTTCAATTTCAAGCGGGCAGACCCAGCTGAGTATTCACTATTACCACTGCAAAGGGAGTACCAGAATTCTACAAAATCCGCATTAAGATGAGCACTAACCAAGGTGATATTTTACATGAGTTAACCATATTCCTTTAAATTCTAGGCTATTCTAGGAAAACAGAATCACAAACACTAATAAATCTCTATGCTGGGTAAGAGGCGACCTGACCACACTTACCGTTTTCCACATAGGGATGAAAGGGTAAAACCAGGGCGAGGATGACCCTGCCTCTAGTTGGCTCCAAGACACTTCTGATATCTTTTAACAAAGTCAGGGGCTGATCACAGCGGTCCAGCAAATTCAAGCAGCTGATGACATCATACTGGAACCCTGTATTCTGCCATTCGTTTATACCAAGCACTCTGAAAACATCAGAAAGAACCTGATTGATACAAACCCACTTAAAGACATCTTTAAGAATAACTGACATGCCAGGAGAGGCTCTAACTTTATCTTCTAAATCAAAGTAAATGCAAGATCATTCACTTATCATTTATATTTGCAGTAATAAAATGGCCAGGCAAAGAAAAACAGCAACCCTATTCCTTTAAATTTAGCATTTCACCTATTTCCAAATCTAAAAACATATACTTCCTTTATAAGAACTAATCATGTTTAATACCATATGAAGATATAAAGTGATAAAAATGGTTATAGCTAGGCCACCAAATTCCTTTTTTTTTACCTAAAAACATTTCATTCATTTAAAACTACCTCTTTTGAACTTTAAGCAAAATACAAGAAGTCACCTTTTCTTTTAGTAACTCAACTAGTTGCTGAGATCCAGGGAACTGTGAGTTAGTAATTCTAAGCTTAGAAATCAAGGTTAGTAGGGATGCCTGGGTGGCTCAGTCAGTCGAGCATCAAACTCTTGGTTTTGGCTCAGGTCGTGATCTCATGAGCCATGATCACATGAGTCGTGATCTGATGGGTCATAGGATCGAGCTCTACATCAGGCTCTGTGCTCAGCCACAGGGTAGGGGGATCTGCTTGAAGGATTCTCTCCCTCTGCCTCTCCCCTCCCCCCCACCCTCCCTCTCTTTCTAAAATGGATAAATAAATCTTTTGAAATAGGCCATCAAATTCTTGAACATCAAACGAACAAAAAACCCTACTTTCTACATCCATTGGAATTTAATCAGAAAACACATCAGATATTCATGTTTTCTATTCCTGGGGTCCCTCCTATTTTTAAGAATGGCTGGGGGTGGTATAAGATAATGTCCATTTACAACCTATGGCCTTTTGAGCACATCTCTGTTCCCAGGAGACAGATGCCATCTCAGACTTAGAATCTTCATATCTGAATAACTATACAGAAAACGATAAAGCACAGGACATCCTATTAAAACTTACATGTAAAGGAAGAGCACAGTTAACACAGCACTCTCAGCCCTCAGTCTCTCGATCTCACCCATCCTCTCTCTCTCAGAACATTTCTAAGTCCTTTACAATGTTTTATCCACCGAGAGAAGGAATTCTCTTATCAAGAGTCTTTGTTAGCCACACGATTAAGGCAATTCTGTACATTACTCACTCCTGCTTGGTTATGACAATCAGAATGTGGCATGTGAGGCATGTTATGATGAGGGGGAGGGGGAAGGAAACAGGAGAAAGGATCTTTGGTAAACAAGTCTCTGATAATGCTAAGCAGATACAGCACAATTATCTTAGAAAATTCAAAAAGTATAATGAGGGCTGTTTTAGAAAACTCATTAGCATAGTGATATTTGAGAGCATTTTCGAATAGTAGAATAAAAGGAGCACAAACCACTCAGCTGCATCTTCTTTTCAGTCTCGATTTTTTTTTTTAAGATTTTATTTATTTATTTGACAGAGAGAGAGCACAAGCAGGCAGAGGAGCAGGTAGAGGGAGAGGGAGAAGCAGGCTCCCCACCGAGCAAGGAGCCTGACGCGGGGCTCGATCCCAGGACACTGGGATCATGACCTGAGCCAAAGGCAGACGCTTAATCAACTGAGCCACCCAGGCACCCCTAGATTTTTTTTTTTTTTAAATAACCAAAGCCTCCTCCAAAACAACACTCTAACGAACTTCAAGGGACTAGTCAGGTTCCCTTGTTGCTTGAATTAAGTGGGGCATTAGGGCTCCAAACTCACTTTGTTGTACTGAAGTTGTAACTGCAATGATGATTTTATTTATTTATTTTTTTTTAAAGATCTTATTTATTTGACAGAGAGAGACACAGTGAGAGAAGGAACACAAACAGGGGCAGAGGGAGAGGGAGAAGCAGGCCTCCCGCTGAGCAGGGAACTCCACGCAGGGCTCGATCCCAGAACCCTGGGATCATGACCAGAGCCAAAGGCAGATGCCTAACATCTGAGCCACCCAGGCACCCCATGCAGTGATGATTTTAGAAACTAGATGTAGCTCATTCAAACTATAAAGATCCTACTTTTGGGATACAAATACTATCAATTCCCATTTTATTTTTTATTATTTATTTATTTAAAGATTTTTATTTATTTGACAGAGACAAAGAGAGAACATAAGCAGGGGGGAGCAGGAGAGGGAGAAACAGGCTCCTGGCTGAGCAAGGAGCCCGATGCGGGGCTCAATCCCAGGACCCCAGGATCATGACCTGATCTGAAGGCAGTCACTTAACCAACGGAGCCACCCAGGCGCCCCTCAATTCCCATTTTATTTTATTTATTTTTTTTTTTAAAGATTTTATTTATTTATTTGACAGAGAAAGACACAGAGAGAGAGGGAACACAAACGGGGAGTGGGAGAGGGAGAAGCAGACTCCCCGCCGAGCAGGGAGCCCGATGCGGGACTCGATCCCGGGACTCCAGGATCATGACCTGAGCTGAAGGCAGTCGCTTAACCAACTGAGCCACCCAGGCGCCCCTCAATTCCCATTTTAAAAACCGAGATGAACCATTAAAAAGGACTATTCGTATATTAATACCTTAGTCAAACAGCCTATTTAAATTCATAAATTGCAAAAACAAATTATATACTTGATTTAAAACAAAACAAAAAGTCTTAGGCCCATCTATAAGGAAGCAGAAGCCAAGCATTATCATCATGTTTTAATCTAGAATAATCTCACAAAATCCATCTCTGAATTACCTGCAGATTTTGAAAGAAAGACATGCTCCTAACAGAAAACTAAGGCTTTAACACAGGGACAGTGACAGCTACATGTTTAGAAGCCCAACTTCATCTTTACTTCTGTTTGGTGATTTTTCACTTATAAACTCAGTTCCACCAATGAAGACAAATGTATTGGCTCCACTCAAACTGCATGTTAGCCCAGGAATAAGACACATGGTGAAGACTTCCTCATGAGAACAGTGGAAGAAGTGACTTGTCCAAATCACACTGCAAGTCACCCGCAGAGTAAAACTGACAATGGGAAACTCTCCTAGTGCATGCGCTCTTCAGGTCAATGAACCCGCTCTCCCCAGATAAGGTGAGAAAGAGCCTGACAATGGGTCTGTGAATGAATGCCATCAGGGTGGTGGGTCGAGAGTGAAGAGCAGTCTCCAACATCTTTTCATTAAAAAGAGAAAATAAAGAGGATGTTAACATGAGAAACAGAATTCTTAACTACAATATTTTCTTTTCAAGAAAGATCCCAAACCTCCAGATGATGGATTAAAGTCAGGCATCTTTCAAATTTACATTAAAGATCTGTTCTCTGGTGTTAAAAATGTACATACAATTCCTTTTTGATTACCCACGTGTGAATGGTCTATGTGAATTTAACTCTAAACCCATCCCCCTCACAGCTCAGCATCTTCCCACACCTGTATTTCCTCCACCATCTACCAACTTCCCTTCAGATCACCTAAACTAATTTTGCCACTAACTTTTGGTGAAGCAGACCAAGAAAGGAAAACATGCTGCCAAAATTTTTCCCTGCCACAGAACCATTTTTTTTTAATGTACTGTCACTTGAATTGTGGAACTGTTCAATGGTGCACACAATCAAAAATTAACTGTATAAGCCTCTCCTTTGTATATTAATACCTTAGTATTACAAACAGCCTATTTAAATTCATAAATTACAAAAACCTGTTTTGGCTTTTGCAAAACAGGTTATTTCTAACCTTGGAATTATTATTTTCAAGAAAACAAGTTAAAGTAATAGCTTACCTTCCAGGAGGATTTAAAATACATATGTATATTATATATATGTATGCATATATTTTATATATATATATATTTATTTATATATATTTAAAGATTTTATTTATTTGTCAGAGAGAGAGAGAGAGAACACAAGCAGGGGGAGTGGCAGGCAGAGGGAGAGGGAGAAGCAGGCTCCCCACCAAGCAAGGAGCCCACCTAGCAAGATTGATGTAGGGCTCAACCCCAAGGCCCCGGGATCATGATCTGAGCCGAAGGCAGATGCTTAACCGACTGAGCCACGCAGGCATCCAGAATTTAAAATATATTTTACAGCAGTGACAAAGCAATCAATATTTTGATAAATCCTAAATAAAAAGCAAAACACCAACAGTATAAAGAAAAATTATTGTTTTGTTTTAAAAATCAAAGCCATATCCTTAAGTTCTACAATTGGGTTTTCTGGCATAAATAATGATATCTTAGCAACACAGAGGAAAAACCCGGCTGTTTTCTGTGTATTATTTCAAAAATGATATCTAGAACCTTTATTAAAAAATCAGTTTTTCATGAATTCAGACATTGAAGAGAAACAAAAAATAGCTAGCTCCCAAGCCAAAAAACAAGGTATTAAGCTACAAGTCTGCCCTGCCATCATGGGTTGAATGAACCACAACCTTAGTAAGATACTACTTCCTCATTAAAATCTCAGATTGTTAAAAAAAAAAAACCAAAAAACCAAACCTCAGATTGTGCTGAAAAACACCACTTCTGTGAATGTTTTTAATCTTAATAATATGGTGGAGGGAATATCAACCAGCATGAATTTCCTATTTAGGTAAAATTGTGAATAGATTTTGGCATATGTGCTATACATTAGGAAAAAAATTAAACTAAGTATTTTTCATATGGAGGTAAGTTTACTACTAGGTTACACAGCGTGTAAACGCTAGATACAATGAATTATTAATTCAAACGTCTAAGTTTCACTGATAATTCCATTCAGGCATTTAGTCTCAAAAAGGGCTTCAAAGACAAGCAAGGAACGAAAGGGGCAGGAGTGGGTAGGAGGGGAATGAAGATGTTTCAAACACCTTCCTCCCCATTCGCACTTTCAAAACATTTTTTTTTTTAAGTGGGAGGAGAGCACCAGATTAGGAATTAGGCGTGATTTAAGCCATTGTTAAAACGAAGGCCAAAACATTCCAAGTTTTGAAATGATACGTTAATTTCTTTTTTTTTCTTTTTTTTTTTTTAAAGATTTTATTTATTTATTTGACAGAGAGAGACAAAGCGGGAGAAGGAACACAAGCAGGGGGAGTGCGAGAGGGAAAAGCAGGCTTCCCAGGGAGCAGGGAGCCCGATGTGGGGCTTGATCCCAGGACCCTGGGATCATGACCTGAGCCAAAGGCAGACGCTTAACGACTGAGCCACTGAGGTGCCCCTGATGCATTAATGTCTAAGTGAAGAAATTACTTCAGTTATTACCACACAGGCCCTCCAGGATCTAACCTAAGACAGACTGCTGGAGCCAAAGGGGATCTTACAAATCACGGAGTTCAACCTCACGCAGACAGAAGTCTCCTATAATAGCATCCCTAACAGCTATTTAAACACGGAGAGTGGCAAGGACTTGGATGCTCAAGCTGTTAGGAGGGTAATTGTCCCTAAACTCTACCTCAACTTCTGAGAGCTAGCTGTGCATGATTATACCAAAAACAACACTTACTCTCTTTCCATATAAAACCCCATTACATTTGTTGATTGTAACCTTCCCCCCCACCCCCTTCCGACTTGGTCTTTTCTTCAAGCTAAAAATTTCCATATTTTGCCAAAGTTCAATCCAGTCCTGCTCCAAGAGCTACACCAATGCTCAGTCTCTAGGGTTAGTGTGTATGAGCAGAAACTTAGGTGGACAGGAAAGTGAGTGCATAATTCTTCTTTCCCTTTTTTGTAAGGCTCAGCCTGGCTTCCAAAATATCAGGGGAGGAAGCAGGCCCTATTCTCACCTCCCACATTCAGTACCCAGCACCTTCTTCTCCCATTCAGTAGAATCCATACTGAATAAAGAACACCTTCTTCCTAAGTCTTTCAAGCAGGAGACGGTCTTATTATTTTTTTAAAAAGATTTTATTTATTCATTTGAAAGAGAGAGATGCAGCAAGAGAGGGAACACAAGCAGGGGAAGTGGCAGAGGGAGAAGCAGGCTTCCCGCCAAGCAGGGAGCCTGATGGGAGCCCGACGCGGGGCTCGACCCCAGGACCCTGGGATCATGACCTGAGCCGAAGGCAGACACTTAACAACTGAGCCACCCAGGCGCCCCTGGAGATGGCCTTAAAACCAAGATTTGACACTTCATGGCCATTAGGATGGCTATTACCAAAAAAATAAATAACAAGTATTGAAGAGGATGCAGAGAAACTGAAAAACTTGTACACTGCTGGTGGGATGTAAAATGGTACAGCTGCTGTGGAAAATGGTATGACAATTCCTAAAAAAATTAAACACAGTCTTACCATATAATCCAGCAATTCCACTTCTGAGTATACACCCAGAAGTGAAAGCAGCGACTTGAACAGTTATTTGTACACTCATGTTCACAGAAGCATTATTCACAATAGCTAAAAGGTGGAGGCTACTCAAGTGTCCACTGAGAGATGAATGGATAAGCCAAGTGTGGTATAACCCTACAACGGAGTATCATCCAGCCTTAAAAAGGAAGGAGATTTTGATACATGCCACAACATGGATGAACCTTGAAGACATTATGTTTAGTGAAATAAGCCAGTCACAAGAGGACAAATAATGTTTAATTCCTATTTCAGGTTCCCAGAATTGTCAAATTCGTAGAGACACGGCACAGAACGGTGGTTGCCAGGGGCCGGGGAACGGGAGGGGGAGTGATTTGGGGAATAAGTGTTTAATGGGTACAGAGTTTCAGTGGGAAAAACTAAAAGGTTCTAGAGATGGATGGTTGTGATGGTTACACTGCATAAATGTACTTAATACTACAGTTAGTGGTTAAAACTGGCTAAAATGGTAAATTCTATGTATGTAGTTTACCACAGTAAAAAAAATTTTTTTCACTGAAAAACAAAAACAAAAACAAAATCCAGGTTTAAGAATGTCAGATTCCAATCAGGGAAAAGTCTCTACATCTGCTCTACCTTTACAAGTTGTCCTTCACCTGCCCTTCTCCTTCTACAGTGCCTGTCTCCTCTAGTCCAAAATAATACTGACAAGGAAAGACGATTTCTCTCTCAGTTTCTACTTTACTGTAATACGTAAAGTTTTAAAAAATTTCTAATCACGGAAAATTGTTTGATTCATATCCTTTAAATAATATACTCCTCAAACGCTCGATTTGGCAACACATATACTAAATAAGAAGAAATACATCTAAAACCAAGAAATATACCCCAAACCATGTCTAAAAATTATACCTGTATTTCTTCTTCTGAAGCTGCCATATCATAGTTTCAGACAGCTCAGTGGCATAAATTTCTTCAAAATGAGGGCTCATGATTTTTGTGACTTCTCCATCTCCAGCACCTAAATCAAGAAGTCTATGGGTTTTCCAGTCTGGATTAATTTTTAGCAGTCTCTGAAACTGATCTGGTGAAAACACAAACATTGAGCCTCTTCCTAGCAACCTGGAAAAAAAGGACAAAAATGGAAGAGTCCATGCAAATTAAGCACCCCCACATACATTCAGAGCAACTACAGTAATTCAGCCCCAACAGCCTCCTGAACCTACAAAACGTTTATTTTATGTGATTATACGGTTAAATTATACATTACCTTTTATATGATTTATAGGGTTAAAAGCAAAATTAGTAAAATAAGAAAATACCTCCAGGTATCATTCGGCTCTGAGATTACAATACCCCATGAAGAGTGGGGAAGGGGGAGGAGCAAAAAGTGGAAAGGAAACAGAACGAATGAGAGAGGAAGGGAAAGGAAGAAGAATGGGTAATAAATTAAAAGGTGAATGTGAAGAATTTATGTCAAACTAGGAAGGAGAGATGGATAGAGTAATGTTTTCTGTCACAGGCCAACAGAATCAGACTATAGCACTAGCCAGTAACACTAAGCAGAAAAATCAAACAGGAAAAAAAAGCTGTTACCAAACTAAACAACGGGTGAGGAAAAAAACTGCTTCACTATCATAGATTTTTAAGAGACACTAGAGAAAAGCAGAAGAGTGGTCCCTATTTTATCAGTTAATTTGCATTTAAAAAATAGATTCATACTTCCATCGATTTATATATTACACAATTGTCTGGGTCCTATTATTTCTTAAGATCCTAAAAAACATTCAAAACCACAGTAATGCCTTTAAAAAAAGAGCTGGAGAGGAGTTAAATGGGGATCAGAGCGCACTCTCGGAACAGCAGCTATGGCTCAAACCAAGTCTCACGGAAGCATCATGCTGGGGAGCAGAATGCACTCCCCGCTTAGCTCTGCTTTTTTAGTTCTCAAATCCTAGTCTTTCCAGGGCAGGGATTCTCCAACTCCCTTTAAGCGGTAGAACCCTTTCTTGAAATGAAGTGGAGCTAAGAGACGACACAGAATGGTAAATGGAGACCTGCTGCAGAAATAAGGTTAAGAGCCTTGGAGAAGCTGCCACATCTGGGCCTTTCCCTGCAGCCTGAAGCAGCTCCTGAGGCACTTCCTCTTCAGACCCTGAAACACAGTTTGAAAACCACGGATCTGGGAAATGGCAGGGAAACCTGTACTGTGTACTGCTACTTTCTGGAAAAAACGTAAGGTACAACACGTCACATGGTGACTGGAAAGATGCATGCAACCTGGTGCTCCTGGTAAGACCAGTTTTAGGGAAGATTAAAACTGCAGAGTTCATATAACAAACTCCCTCTCTCCCCTTTACCCATTAACGCCTTAGGAGAGTTTAACCATATCTAATAGTGTGTTTGCAGTAAATCTTCTGCCCCACAGAAATGCTGAAAACTAGGGGGCATGGACATCAGAGACTGCTAAACACCATGCTATCCCTTACAGAGAGAAGCGATTTCCTCCAAGACAGTTGTTTTTTTTTTAATCTTCTAGTGGAACAATAGGCTGCAGAAAGCAAATCTGCGAAAAGGGACTGAACTTACTGGAAGAGCTTTACAAAGTTTCCCAAAGAAGCCAGAGTCAGAGCAGGAAGAGGGTACAGGCCGCATGGCCCGGGGGATGCATGTTCCCAAAGTCGGTGCTGACTTGCCACAGGATCAAAAGCAAGTTGCAAAAACAGTTATTTGGCTTAAACTTCCCTAGTTATAAAATAACATGCTTCCCTAGCCAACTTCTTGGGATGTAAGGAACCTTGACGCGATAATCCTAAAACTCTAGAGCTAGAGGTCATCTGAGGTCAGAGCTCAGGAGATCATCTGACTTATCTACATTTAAAAGGCACCAGAGAGAGAAACACTGTCCTATTTTCAAAGATCCTGAGCCACAGAGGCTCCCACAAAAAGATTAAAACTGTCAAATCAAAACTCAAGCCCAGTGTTTCTCAACCAGGACCAACTCTGCCTTCTAGTGGGACTAGGTGGGGGAGTCTGGGGTAGTAGGTGGGAGTAGGTGGGGGAGTCTGGGGTAGTCCCAATGGCTTGGGAATGCTATCAGTTAGTGAGGGAGGCCAGAAAAGCTAGATCTCCTGTTATATGTGGGTCAGTCCCACACAATAAGTATCCCACCCAAAATACCAAGACACTCACCTAGCTCAATACAAAGTTTCTAGCAAACACATACCATGGAGAGGTATGGCTCCCTAATTTGTCTTTAATTTCCAAAGTTAGTGATGTTCATGGGCGGGGGGGGGGGGGCGGCTGTTAGTGTTTAGTAACCATCCTAGGTTCTCTGGCCACAATCTAAGTTCTCTCTAGATATAGAATCTATAGAGGAGGTGTGCTTCCTTATCAATATTTTCCTTATAATATAAACTCTGAAAACAGCTATCAAGTCTCTCCTGACGTGGCCTTCCCCTTGATGATATAAAGAAAGACTGATAAGTATCTTCTTAATTCAAGAAAGTACCATACAGTACAGGATATCTCAGAGATATTGCAAGTCCACTTCCAGACCACTTCAATAAAGCAAATATCACAATAAAGCGAGTCAAACTGTTTGGTTTCCCAGTGCATATAAAAGTCACATTTACATGATACCGTGGTCTATAAAGTGTGCAACTGCATTATGTCTAAAAAAAGAAAAATGTACATACCTTAGTTAAAAAATACTTTATTGCTAAAAAAAAAAAAAAAAATGCTAGCCATCAGCTGAGTTTTCACCAAGCCTTAATCACTGATCAGAGATTATCATAATATAGTAATGAAAAAGTTTGAATATTGTGAGAATCACCAAAATATGACACACAAATGCAGAATGAGCAAATGCTACTGGAAAAATGGCACTGATAGACTTGTGTGATGCATGGTTATCCCAAGGTTCCAATTAAATTAAAAAAAATGCAGTATCTGTGAAGTGCAATTAAGAGAAGTGCAATAAAATGAGGTATGCCTGTAATTATTTCAGAAAGAGACAGGCATTCATGGTAATAATCTATCATGGATGGAAAGTACCAACAGGCTCAAAATTAAGCTTTCAGGTGAGATAGGACCCAGGACAAGACATGTTTTGGAAGAGTGGGAGGTGAGAGCCATAGATAAGGGAACCCAAAGGGATTGATTAAATGTATTGCCTGTCTTTGACCAAACTGTGAAATTCCAAATCAGGGAATTTTAACCAGGATCCAATGGGGTGGAAGCTGGGGGTAGGGGTAGGAGTGAAGGGGAGAGGTGGTTCAGAGTTTGAAATCTCCCAAAATTCTATGTGAAATGTTGAATGTAAACACTACTTGAGGAGAGGACTCCTACCTTTTTTCATTTTTAAAGAGGTAAAGGACCCCATAAAGGTTAAGAATTACTGCTACAGTGACTTGTCCGCTTTCCAAAGAAAAATAATATAGTACAGAACAGACCCTCAGAGCAGCCAATTTTGGAAACAAAATGTCAGACCAAGTTGTATCAACTCAACTACCGATACAAAAACAACAACTGTTTGCTAAAGCAAACAAGGCAACTTCATATAAACAATGAAGAAAATCAAGGAAGAAATCTTGAGAAATGGCTGGTGGTGCCTAAAAACATATTTAATGACCAGATGATAGACTGGGGATCCAGACATTCGGGAGAAGCTGGCTCCAAACCTCAAGGGGAAAAAAAAGTGGCTTTAAGCAGTCCAACAAGGCTTTTTAACTCTGAGCCCTACTGATTTTCTCCTTGGCATTCTAGATTCTCAGGCCTTGGGGATGTTTGAAAATTTGGCCAAGGCAAGATAAAAAATATTCCTGAAGTTTCTTTCATGGATTTATATGCAAGAACCACTCTGGAGATAGGTACTTCCACAGTAAGCTTAAAAGATTCTCGTGAGCCTAGACCTTATGTAAGAACAGATTTTGGACCCTTCACTTGAAATAAGCCATCACATGTTGCTGCGTTGATTAATTAAATCCCCCCAAAAAACCTGCTCCTAGGAAGTGTGCTTAAGGCAAAGATTTTACTCTTCAGCTTATGTTAAGGATTTAGTTCCTGCTACTCTCTACCAGAGGGAACTAGCAGCATTATGGCCATCGGCCATCACTTGGGAGTTTGTTAAAAATGCAGAATCTCAGGCCCCAGACCTACTGACTCACAATCTCTATTTTAACCAGATCTCCAGGTTGGTTCTTGTACACATCAAAGCTGAGAAACACTGCTCCAAGGAGAACTCCCACCGTAGAAAAACAGACTAACGGGGTTCTTTATCAAGTTGTGGTGAATTTAAAAAGCATAACTGCAGAAGGCTGAAGATACTGGACCCACTGCCAAGGATTCTGACTAGTAGAAGTGTTGTAGCTGAGGTAGTCAACACCTTCAACAAAATAACTTTTCTCTTTCATTTTCTCTTTATAAATCTAAGGATAAGGAAAAAATACGTAAGATTCACTTACCCATTGATAGATGTTCTAGACATAAACAGGCTAAAAACGGATGACACGAAAGAGTGATATAATTGGATAAATAGCCAGCCCGATTTCTCAATGCTGTTATTTAAGAAGATCTGCGTTCCTTGGTCAAGGTAGCTCTGAACAAAGACAGCCTGGAGTGATTCGCATAATTTCTCTCTGTTGCACACATACCACTAAAAAAGAAGAAGAAAAAGTGAAAACACACAACCAAAGTGTCATCTAAGAAGTCCAAAAACAAAAGCCAGAGGACTAAATCAAATCTAGCATTTCCAAGTATTATAATCTCATGGCACTTGGCACTTTGAGGATAATCATCATCTCTTATACTTAGATGACCTATAAAGCATAAAATACTTCTACATACATAATTTCTCACTTAATTCTCATACGGGGCCGTAGGGGGGAGTGTGGGAAGGTTGACGAGGTTTCTGAGTCATGCAGCTTTCGTAGGTTAGTAGGTGGCAGAGCCAGGCCACAGTCCAGGTGTTCTGAGCCCTGGCCCAGTATTTCAGTCTCTATACCCCCAGTACCCTGAGATCTAGGAAAGCTCTGTTGGCTTCTCCTTCACTGAAAATCAACATCAGAGGGCAAAAACTAGCATTGTTAACTTTGTTTTTAGATAAGGAAACAGTCACATAATGCAGTGATTTAATTCAAAACCACCAAACAAATCAATGGCAGAGTAAGCAGCAGAAGTTAACACTCCGGTGACCAGATTAATCTGCCTTTCTTCTGTAGGCTATATAGAGGCCTTTAGAAATAGCGAGGTCATATGACATTCTCACAGACAGGGGCAATATGTGCTTGAGAAAGATTAAGCAGTTACTTAAGGTCACACTGCAACAATGAGAAGACAAAGTGATAACATGCTGGAGAACCAGGTATCTAGGAACAGGCTCTAACCAGAACGCACTTTTGAGAACAAAACTCAAGAACCTCAACCGTGGATGAAATGTAATCCTCCACAATAAATGTTTTCCATTTTCATTTAGAGTTAACATACCAGGGAAGGGGGGAGGTAGACTGTAGAATAGGCCAGCTTTAGAGTCAGCTCCACAGTCAAGTCCCGGCTCTGCCATTCCTGTGTAAGCTCAGACAAGTCACTTAATCTCTGAGCCTCATTCATTCATCTGTAGACTAGAGATGTCACTGGTATCTATCTATCCTAGTAGGGTATTGAC
The DNA here is from genome assembly GCF_002201575.2 of Neomonachus schauinslandi. Taxonomy (NCBI): domain Eukaryota; kingdom Metazoa; phylum Chordata; class Mammalia; order Carnivora; family Phocidae; genus Neomonachus; species Neomonachus schauinslandi. Next base: position 154,173,167 of record NC_058407.1, on the reverse strand, counting down.
AGGATTAAGCAAGATAATGCAGCCAAATCCTCAATATAGTACCAGACACACAGAAGAATCCTATAATAACAGCAATGAGATTCCTCTAACATGGCCTGATAAATAAGAGTAGGCCATTAATTACAATGATGAAACTGTAGGGTTGACCAGTTATTATTAATCCATTATCTGCTAAGAAACAATCAATTTTTCCCAATAAACAGTCTATTGGCCAAAAGTAACTTGCTTCCCCATCACAAATATGACCACTTATCAGCAGGTGTCCTGTAACCCCTTACACAACTGGTGGACCAATTTTACAGTCAGCCGAAGCTTGCTAAATGTTGAATGAAATCCTGGGTAACATTCCTGACACTAACATTGAAAGGAACCAGGTAGAAACTAATACAAAGAAGCAAACAGGCACATTAAAATCACAAAGATTAACTCATCTTTTTTACAAACCCTATATCCAAACTAGATACCAAATCTCCCAACTGTTGACTGATTTTTGTTAATTCACCATTTAAACACTTACCAAAACTGCTTGGACTTGAAAACAATTTTCCTTTTTTCTACTCTATATGATAAGCTCTGAAGCTTCTTTTATTTACTGCCTACACTTTTTTCCTTGGTCTGAAAATGTTCTTGCTTAATCATTAACTAACTCTTAATATTCATTGTGCCTGAAGTTATGCCCCAGTGCAGGTCATAAACCATTTTTTATTATACTCATGACCTTCTGGTGCACATTCTGAACTCTGTAATACTGAGGCCACTCTGACTTTTATTTATTTTTTATTCTCTGAAATCACTAATCAAGATGAAAGCCATCACCTTGGTAGTAGGCAATCAGGTACATTCTATTAACGTGGACAAGAAGCCATTCAAGTGAAACAGAGGAGCAAAGAATTCCCTTGGCATCCACTTGTAAATGGACAACTGGAACAACAATGGACTCTGACTTCCAGAACTAAGCAAGACTTGGCATCATTAACTGCAAATATTGCTTTCAAGTGCCAAGAGGAAAACTCAAGTTCTTAACAGCATTTCTCTCAATTTGTTGACATTAACACATGTGGTTGAACGTTTATAGCCAAACAAGGTTTCAGAAAAGAAACTGCTGGGGCGCCTGGGTGGCTCAGTCAGTTAAGCATCTGCCAGCGGCTCAGGTCATGATGCCAGGGTCCGGGGATCGAGCCCCGTGTCGGGCTCCCTGCTCAGTGGGGAGCCTGCTTCTCCTCCCTGCTCCTGCTCTCTCTCTCTCTCTCTCAAATAAATAAAATCTTAAAAAAAAAAAGAAACTGCTTACTGAACAGAATGTGCTACAGAATAAAAGGAGTAAAGCCCTCCTTAAAGATAAAGGTTGAAATCCATGTTCCTCCTGACCACCTGCAGGATACAAAAGTCAACTCCAACAGCAGCATTATTCGTAATCACCAAAAAGTGGAAACAACCCAAATACCCATCAACTGATGGATAAACAAGATATGACTGATCCATACAACAGAATAGGGATTATTCAACCACAAAAAGCAGTGAAGTACTGATTCATGTGACAACATGGATGAACTCTGAAAACATTATGCTAAGGGAAAGAAGCCAGTCACAAACGGCCACAAATGATATGATTTCACTTTCATAAAGTGTCCAACAGGTAGATCCAGAGACAGGAAGTAGATTGTAGTTGGCAAGAGAGAGTGTCTACTAATGGATACGGGGTTTCTCTCCGGAGTGATGAAAATGTTCTGAAATTAGAGTGGTGATGGCTGCACAACTCTGTGAAAACACTAACCACCACTGAACTGTGCATTTTAAAAGGATGAATCTTATGGTATGTGAATTATATCTCAATAAAGGTGTTGTTTTTTTTTACATACACATACCTCTGGCATTTCTATCTTCCAGAAATTAAAAGTCGTTTGAAAATTTAAGTGACCTGGCAAACCTCTTTAAAAATGCAAATTTTTAAATGCAAATCTGATCACATCACAACCCTGCTTCACATAAGTCTAAAGCTAATACCCAAAATGCTCAATATGGCTTCCCAGGCCCTACGCAGTTTGTCCATTTTGTGTCCACAGCCTTACCTCCTAACACTGTCTGCCACCCATAACCCCTGGTCATTTGCTGTGTCACAACACTGTACCCCTCTCTTTTTCTGGAAGGCTCCTTTCTCATGGCTGTCTCACATGGTGCTTGCTTTGTCCCCTGCATTTCCCCCATCATCGCAACCCACTTTCTCTTCACCTGGTTAATTCGACCTAAGCCTAAATATTTCTTCAAGTATGTTTGCCTTGAACTAGCAGACTAGGCAGGGTCCCCCCCTCCCCCTTTCGAATACCCTCTCCTATATACCATATACCTCCTCAGCAACATTTATGACCACTGAATTGAATAACTGTACATAATTGTATGTTCAGTGTCTATCCTCCCAGGGAGACAAAGTTTCATAAAGGTAGGGACAATGACTGACTTCAGTGCCTGGCACAGATACAATGAACAATAAATGTTCGTCAAATCAATCATTGTTAAAATCACAGGCAGCCTAAGGGCGCCCGGGTGGCTCAGTGGGTTAAGTGTCTGACTCTTGATTTTGGCTCAGGTCATGATCTCAGGGTCCTGAGATGGAGCGCTGGTTGGGCTCCCTGCTCAGCAGGGAGTCTGCTTCTCTCTCTCCCTCTCCCTCCACCCCTCCCCCTGCTCACACGCTCTCTCTCTCTAAACAAATAAATCTTAAAAAAAAAAAAAAAAATCACAGGCAGCCTCACAGATAGAATTTGGAGGTTCTAGCAAAATCCTAGAGGGGATATAAGGACAGCCACGGAGATAGCTGTCACTGGGTTTCTGTCAGTTTCTAAAACTCCAAGGTTTTTGAAAGGTCTTGCTTTTCTTAAGTTAATTTTATTATTTTACTTTATTTATTTAAGTAATCTCTACACCCAGTGTGGGGCTTGAACTCATGATCCCAAGATCAAGAGTCATATGCTCCACTGACTGAGCCAGCCAGGTGCCCCTGAAAGGCCTTGCTTAAACCCACTTCTGCAAACAGTGGTTAAACCTACCCACTCACCACAAAATTGCATCATCACAAGCAAGCAACAAAGGACAACACTGACTGAACACCTACCTTGTGCCAGGCACCTGGCCAAGTGCTTCACATTTATTTCATTTACCACCTCACAACTTCTGGATAAACGGGAAACCTGGGGTTTCTAAGCACTTCCAGCTGATTTGGGTTCCTATTCTAGGTGCGTGTTGTTTTATAAAAGCTTCCTTCAAAGAAGCTTCTCTTTAGTCTACCCAGTGTGTCTGAGATTCATTTAAAGAAAAGAAAGCAGGACCATTCTGTCCAACTAAACTGGACGGGGTGTGTTTAGAGAAAAGATAATCTGATCTAGATAGCAACTAAATTACAGGGTTTCTCAGCCTCAGCATTACTGACATTTGGGGCCAGATAATCCTTTGTTAGGATCTGTCCGATGCATGAAAGGATATTTAGCAGCATTCCTAGCCTCTACCCATCAGATGCCAGGAGCACTCCCCACTAGTCATGACAACCCAAAACATCCCAGACACTGCCAAACGTCCATCCCCTGGGAGGCAAAATCACTACTGCTTGAGAATGACTACATGGGCCAACCCAGAAAATTTCATTAGTGTTTCCTAATTATCACAGCTTAACAGTGATCCAGGGAAAATAAAGATGCACTGGCCTCCAGGAACTTACACTCCAGAGGAGAAAAAAATCAGAAACCAAGGGAACCAAAAGAATCATAATGGGATTATGATCTTGGCCAGGACCTTCAGGCCTTAAATAAGCAGTCCCTTGCTCTAAGATTAGATGCTGATAGAGAGAAAATCAATGCAGGAGCCCGTGCAACCATTTGGCGGTCCCCTGGAGTTCCTCTCTCCAGACAATCCAGCTTAAATGAAAAGCTGTAACAAGCTCACAGCACTGGTGGCCTGTCTGTAGGCTCCCATGCACTTTCAAGCAGGTGAGTTCTTTGAATGTGTGCTCCTCAAAGACGACAGAGACCAAGGTGCGCAGGCAAGAACAAAGCATCATGCTTGTTAAATGTTCACACTGGAAGGACTGTGTTCCCATCCTACTTACAGTAGGCTGGCCTCCTCAGCTGGAGACCAGTGTCTGGAAAAATGTCATCTTAGCATCCTCCTTTAAAGCTTACTTGAATTTTCTTCAATCCAAATAAGTAAGGGAATCTTCTAAATAATGAATTCTAATCAAACCAAGTTATGCCATGCAGTCATCTGCTGATGCCAAGTACAAAGTAGAATGTGATAACCAACCAAGACATCTTCTAAAAATTACAGTAAATAGCAATGTTATCCCTACTTGCAGCAAGACTGTAAAGATACTAAAAATTAGACACATGAACAGCCAAATCAGGTAGACATGAGTTCTTAACGTGTATGTGACAGTATTCACTAATCAAAATAATAAGGTATTAGGTCAGGTCTTACAGATTAAGCCCCTGAACATCTCCTAAGCTTTATATAACCTTGGTGGATGAATCATTCCTTCAAAGCATAAATCCAATTTTCCTATAAGATTATATTTGCTTATCAGACCAAGGGATACAATTAGAAGTTTTTCTGAATTTCTTTTTGAGTTCCTCAATAGTCAAATGTGTTATATAATAGTCTTTTCTTCCAAAATACAAAAGACTTGAGCACAGTAGTAGAACTGGAATTAGAAAATTATTTAAAAAAGCCAACATCCTGATTTTAGGTAATATGGTATAATTAAAAAATAAATATTTGGTCTTTAACCCCTAGATCCAGGCAGAGCTCCTAAAACCCTTGGGGAATCTCCTGAGTGGTAAGAGAATATTTTGCATGCTAGTATGATTGGGGGGGGGGGGTACTACTGGAACTTTCAGCCCCACCACCAATCTGTAGGGAAGGGAAAGGAGCTAGAGATTGAGTTCAATCACCAACGCCAATGATTTAATCAGTCATGCCTAGGTAATGAAACCTTCATAAAACCCCTGAACAACAGGGTTCTGGGAGCTTCCAGGTTGCTGAACACACTGATATGCTGGGAGGGTGGCTCACCTAGAGAGGACACAGAAGCTCTGTGCCACCGTCCACCCGCCCCCACACTTTGCCCTATGCATCTCATCCATTTGGCCCTTCCTGAATTGCAGCCTATAATTTATAATAAACCAGTAAACGTGTAAAGTATTTTCCTAAGTTCTGGGTCATTCTAGCAAATTATCTAACCTGATGGAGGGTTGTGAGAACCCCAGAATTTGTAACCAAATTGGGCAGAAGCATGGGTAGGTAGTCTGTGCACCCACAACTTGCAGCTGGCATCTTAAGGGATGGCAGTCTTCTAGGATGGAGCCCTTAAACTTCTGGACGGATGTTAATTCTGGGTTGTGTCAGAACAGAAATGAATTGTAGAACACCCAGCCAGTGCCAGAGAATTAGTTGGTGTCAGAAAAAAAGACACCATAGGTAAGATTTTTTTTTTTTCCAACATTAAGCTTGACCAAAGCATGCACAAACTGGATGAAGGCCAAAAAGTGGAACAGTTGTCCCATCCCTGTCTAACTCACAAGCTGCAAAACTCCAACTGGTATTTTTGTATAGTTACATAGCTTCAGTGTCTACACAGAGGTCCACTAGAGTGGAGGCAGTTACCTATTAAGGAGGCAGCCTACTTTCACAGACCCTCTGACAACACAAAGTTTCCTAGGACAGACATCATGAAAAGGTGGGGAAAGCTTGGGCCTTGAAACCAGACAGAGCTGGGGTCAAAACCCAAATCTGCCACCTACCAACTGTCTCCCAAGCAAGTTTTATCTCTCTTAGGCTCAATCTTCTATCAAAAAAGGGGGTGTAGCACCTACCTCTGGGAGTTGTTATGAAGATGAGAGAGGATGATACATTAAAGCGTCTGGCACACAATAGAAGCACAATAACTTGATTTCCTTCCCCTTCCTGTCCAAGGCCCACAAAAGCCAGTCAGAGAACTGAAGTTCAAGGGAATGCCTAAAAGCCACACTGTAGGTCTGGGCACCCAGCCATTCTCAAAAGGAATGAGTAACCAAAGACCTGAGGCATTTAGTACCACTAAAAACAATCGGAAAGGCTCCACTGATGGGATCCATGAACACAGAATCTTTTCTACTACCGGGGGTGGTCAGGCCAGGCCTGACGACACTGACCTGACAGCTAAGGATTCAAAAATCACATTCTAAGTTCTGCAATGAGTCCTATCAGTCCGGACATTCAATCATTGACACTTTCTTGCAGCTAAGCACAGCATAAGAGTAAATCCTCAAACCATTCATTGTTTTTCCACAAATGACACAAACCTGAACCAACAACCTCTTTATGTGAGATGTGAATGACAGGGCACCCTCACATCCATGTAGGGAAACAATTCATATGGATTAGATTAAGTTATTTCAGCTTTGATTTAATAAATAAATTATTGGCAATTTTCATTTCAAATAGTCACTCACTGCTAGAATTTTATAATCCTAAGATTTTACCAAAGCTTCAGAAGGTCTAAACAACTGTTTTTTACTGGCAATTACCAGGGTGCCCTCAAGCACCTTCAAAGGGGAACATAAAGGCCTCTGGTATATCCAGCAGAAGAGAGAGATCCTAGTGTTCCGTGAAATTGAGGCAAACACTTATACAGGGTTTCAACACAGATTATAAGGAAAGAAACTCTTTACAAAACCTCTTTGGTATTCAGCTACAAAGGCCTCCAGGTTCTGGAAGGCAGTTCAGAAGAGGACACAAATCCACCAGTGTCCATCTGGCTAGCTGGCGACTGCTCCTGAGCATTGTTAACTCATGCCTGACTTTGGTCAGCCTCCACGACTAAATGAGTGAGGGGACAGGAGGCCAGACCTGTCCACAGCACAACCTTTGACCTATGGCTGTGATGTCCAAGTATTTTTTTTATTTGGAAAAAAAACAATCGTTTCAATTATCTTAAATCTTATCACTGCTTGTAACATAACACAGTTCTGAACTTACATAAAAAGGTGAAAAAATAAGGCAGATACACACAAACTTGCAATTTTAAGTTACACCTTACTAATTCCAGATAACCAATGTTACCTGTGCTCTTAAAAATCCTTACAGTACATCACCTGAAGAAACTGTCTTGGCCTGGTTCCACAGAGTCCCATAACAATTCTTTTTTTGCTCCATCGACTCAGAAACTATTGAATGACTTATTATCAAGAACCTAGAGTGGGGCCTTAGAGTCCTTTCAAGTTTCAGTAGCTCCATAATAGCTGCATTAACTTTAAGTAGTAGGTACAATGCATCAAAAACACTAGATCCAAAGTTTTTGTTGTTGCTATCTTCCTTTTAAGTTCCAAGCCTGCCAATACTGAAAAGTGACATATCTAGTTTCTCACTGCCTGGCTCTATTTCTTCCCAATGAGTCAAACTATCCACTGTGCAACCTGTGATTAAGAAATGTGCTGCTGATGAAGGAAGCTGGAAAGTTTCTTTGGGGAAAACTCATTTTCTAGAAGGGGCCACTTGTAGGTCATAAAGTACCAACCACGCTAGTCAGCCGCTGCAGCGCAGAAGCACTTGTAGACAAGTAAACGAATGTGGTGGCCCTATGCCAACAAAACTTTATTTGTAGACACTGGAATCTGAATTTCATATAAGAAATTTTCACATATTACAAAATATTATATCTTTTTTGCGACCGTTTAAAAATGTAAAACTAATCTGCCTTCATAGGCTGTATCAAAGGTCAGTGAGCCCAATTTGGCCTGCAAGCCATATCCTGGCTCTAAGAAAAGCCCTTCCTTGCTCCTCCCTTTCCCAAAGTGAAAAATAATCCCAGTTTTGAAGCTAGCACACCCAACCAAGTTATTAAAATGGTGCTGCTCCTACTATTTTAGAGCGACTTTAGCTCAAAGGAGCCTTGCATCTCATCTCCAGGCGATAGTAACTAATTTTTAATGATAAACATTTCCCAAGACCTCTCTTTTAACCAGAGAATCCTCCACCATAATTTCTTAATAAAATAACCATAAAGAAAACTTGTGCTAAGTACGGTTCAATTAAATCCATAACCCCACTTTCATGCAAATCCAAAAGAACCAGATGTGGCTGGCTATGGAACCCACACACCCAAATGAACACCAGAAAACCTTGCATGAAACTATAAATTTGAAGGGGGAAAGAATGTTAGAGTTAAGTTACTTCACAAGTCAGAAAGTTTGTAAGGCAAACCTAGGATCCTGGAATATAAATCATCAACACAGGCATTCTGCAGAGGGGAGAGTCCCCTCTTTCACTTTATCTCACTGTGGTTTCTACACACACATTTCTTTTGTTCATTTTAATCTTTATTCATGGGCAATATTTTCATAACGTCAACGCATCACCTCAAAATAACCTCTGGATTGATCACTCTAAGGAAAAGGTCCAATCCCCCCCGCTACATATTCAGAAAGTACCAGATTAGTCTTCACCTTGGAGAACGTAGCTGCCAAACTGTTAGTCCAACTGGTTAAAACACACCTGTGTACACACACACCTGAGTATCTCAGAAGTGTAACAAAGTAAAGGAGGTATCTGAAACCAGTATCAGTTTTCCTCAGAATCTAACTGATTCAGTTTTAAAAAGGTACAAATCAGAAAGTACCTCCTGTTAGGGGATATTGTGAGGCACTGTCTACAGCTATAGTCTACCTAGATTCCAGAAAAACCAAACTACTTAAACAGCTTTTCAATTTTTAAAATATAACCAATTCTTCCATAAGCAGTGAAAACGTATCAAGTGTGTTATAGTAGACATAATCAGGAGTCATAAACACCTACAGCTAAGAGACTCAACCGTAATCCTGCCTCCTTTTTATCCTACCCAGAACCTTATTTATACCAATTATTGAAAATGACGTTTCTAATTCATTGTTTTACACCACCATCCGTATTCCATATGGCTATGTGACATTCTGGTAACTGTATATTATCACTGCAGTGCTTTAGGGTTTTCTCTGAGAATGATTAGTGTTAAGTAATTAACCCGTTGAAAAGAATGTGGTTTTACAACTGAAGATCACCTACTGACTTGAAGTATACTCCTAACAATATCATAGACATGATTACCTAACAAATTACAATAGCTGTGGGATCACAAAAAATTTCATAGAAATTTATGATTTCCTTTAAAAATAGAAAAGGGGCCACGATCAGTAATTACTAGATAAAAACTAAACACTACTTTTCTTAATGAATTGCTTTATGTCCTTAGATAATTCTTTACTTTCATTAGAATACACAGAATCCACCCCAGTGTAAACTCTCTGAACGCCTGGCATAATAAGAAACCTAACATAGGAAAATGAGAAATCTATGAAAACGATGAGACACAAAATGGGGAATAATCGCTTACTGCTCTCTGGAAAGGCAAAATGCACTATAAATGCTAGCAATTATAAGCCAACACTCCGGCAGAGTTCGAAAGCCTCCTTTCAATGAATCCAAGGTTAACCACAAACTACATTACGGTCAAAAATGAAATATCACTCTTAATTCTGCAGTTGACCAGCACATACTTCTGTTAAGTGGCACAAAACTCAGCTAATGAAAAGACCTAACCGGTCACCTCGCACGGTTCACGATCCGCAACTCTGAAAGGAATTCACTCCTGCCTAATTCTGTTTTTAAAAAACCCTTCCAGGAAAAGCTTGCATCATCTTCTTTTCTAACCACATCTTTCCGGTCAGACAACCAACACCGAAGTTTAAAGATCTCTCTTAGGTCGGAGGGGGAAGGTGCAGGAGGATGGGAGTGTGAGGACCTGTCAAACACATTTTTTTTTTAACTGCCGAGGGAAAATGTCACCCGAATGAGCCCGGAGAGTTAAATGGCTCACGATGCAGGGTTAAATTTCTTTATGGCCCTTTGTATGCTCAGAGATTCGACCAGACAAAAAGAGGGACCGGCTTTTCGCTTTGATTCCCGGGGGTTACGAAGGCAGTCCAGGGTAATGGGCTCGGTCTGGTCGTTTACACTGCAGGCCCCGGGGCCAGATGGATGCCCGCGGCCACGCGCCCGCCCCAAAGTTCTTGCGCCCTGCGGCCGGGCGCCTGCGATCACCGCCCGGGAACCGGGAACAATGCGGGGCTCCGGGGCCCACCCTGGAGCCCCGGGAGGAACGGGGAGGCCGTTCTCCGCCCGCGCCCGGGAACAAAAGGCGCCGCGGGGCCCCGGGCCCAGCGCCCGGGGGTGGCGGCCGCAGCGCCCGGCCGGGAAGACGTCGGGAAAACTTTCTGGAGGGCCAAGGCGGCGGGGGCGACGGCCCGGGTGGCCCTCTCTCGCCGCGGCGCCCCGCACAATAGCCGGGCCGAGCGCGGGAAGGCCGGGCCGCCACGCCCCCGCCCCAGCACTGCCCGGGCCCGATCCCGGCCGGCCGCGTACCTGGTGGTTCTCCTTCCTGCCGCCCGCGGCCGCCGCCGGCCCGCCGGGGCCGCTCGTCATGTTCACGTACAGGGAGCGGGTGAGCGGGCTCCGCAGCGTCCACATCCTCCGCGCCAGCCACACGGACGCCAGGCTCAGGCACAGCCAGCCCACGAACAGTCTCATCGGGGGCCGCGGCCGCTCGTTCGGATCACCGCCGGCGCCGGGGCGAGGAGGAGGAGGCGCCGCCGCCTCCGGCCGCCGCCGCCGCCGCCCGGGCTCGAGCCATCGCGCCCAACTTGCCCATCCAGCCCCTTCAGGGCCGAGGCGGGGGGTGGGGAGGAGCGGGCGGCGCGCAGCCTTCCCGCCTCCCCCTTCCTTTCCGCCCGCGGAACGCCGCCGCCGCCGGCGCCAGTTTCCACCCGGAGCACGTAGGAGAGACCGGGGCGCGCTCCCCGGCTCATTGAGCCTCGGGCCGGGAGGCGGGACAAAGGGAGCGCGCATTCGGCCGGCGCGCGTCCCCGCCTTCCGTTTGGGCTGGGGCTCCATGTAATGGCGGAGATGATTTTAATTTTCTTAGGGTAGGGGCGATACTTCAGAAGGTAGTTCCTGAAACCGTCCGGTCCCTCCAAAGTGGTGCCCTTAGGTCTTCTGGTCCTTCCTCGCTTTAGTCGTTGCCTCTGGGCGCCTCATCCCCTCACTGCCCCGGCAGGACTTCCACCTGGTTGTGCAGATCGACCCGGGGGTGAGGAGAGGGGAGTCTCCTGCCGTTCGTACGTCCATACTGTCAGACCAACACCTTGCCTGGGACGGACGCTGCCAGTTCTTAACTGTCACTGGCTCGGCTGCGTGGTTTCCTATTTACATTTAGAGCCGACGAGCCAGACCCCCACCCCTAGGGCCTCCACCCTGCTCCGGAGGAGCTCCTAAGCCGTAGCTCCTAAGGAGGGGGGGGGGGGGAGAAGGATATCACCAACCCCTCCCCTCCTCCCAGTCCTGTCCCCCGAGCCTGGCAAGTTGCTGGCTACATGTTTCTAAGAGGCATCAGTGAAAGCTCTGCCTTTGTTGGAAGCTACTGCAGCTGGGACACCTGCAAGTAATATTTTGATGTACTGACGACCCTGCCCAAAAATGAAGACCAGCCCCCCCCACACACACACACACAAATCAGAGTCCCTTGCTGCTAGCTTCCTTGAACTAACAGGCGGAAGTTGGACCCAACACTCTTAAACTCAGCTCTGGAAGCAGTCATTTAGCCGGATGTTTCTTTGATCATTTCTAGCACGAGGAGACTTAGCAACGTTTCAGAACTGAAGGGTTACCCTGTGTTCCCGTGTCTGAAGTTCTTCCTGCTGCTACAACCAAGCTACAACTAAGGAGTAACATACTTCACAGGTTCTCTAGCTTCAACACCTTTCCAGGTTTGTTTAGAAACTGCTTTTAATTTCACTGCACTAGAAATAATGTAAATACATTTTATTATAGTTCCAAAGAAACAAGCCTTTCCGTTTACTCCAATATTGCTCTTCAGAGATTGTCATTTGTGAAACAGTGGTATGGTGATCCACTGATGAGGAACAAAATCGTCCTTTACCCACAAACATTTTTAGTAGCTTCTAAGAATCTCAGCTCCGCACTTTTTGGTTAACGGGGACGTCTTGTTGCCTAATGTGAGGTAGGCTATATAACTAACAAAAACACGGGGCGGGTAAAGGGGGAGGATACTTTGTGTTCTCTCTTTTCAGTATACTCCCTGACTGCTTCCTGCCAAAACTGCAAAGAGCAGGAACCTTCCTAAATCTAGTTCAAACCTCTAGTGGTCCTGGCCCACGTCATCAAAAGGGAACTATATTAGCCAGTCCAAAGAATTCAGTTTGTTTACCAGGTCACCTCTCCCGCTATCTCTTGAAATCAGTGTCAGATAAAGCAGCTCTGTGCCAAAAGAAAGCTTTCATATTTTTAGAGGGCGTGGGGAGGAGGGTGAAAGCTGCAAGAGTATGTAAAGTGACATATCTCATTCCTGAAAACAAAGGAGACAAAAAGGTACGCCCCCCAACTATAGAGTAAACCTGAGGAGCCACAGCTCAGAGACTGCAAACTGTGTCAGATGAACAAGAAGCAACTAGACAGCTGCTGCACTCAAGGATTTGGAGGTCAGTTGACGGCCATGGAGCCTAGCATCTCAAAGGAGCAGATTTTCATTTTATACCTGAGCAGCTGGCCTGGAAAAATAAATCACCCACACATTTAAAAGACTCTATAATAATCACAAAATAGTCAAATACATGTTATTTACACTTAGCAAGCACAGGAAGACACCAAAGCACAGCACAATCAAATGATTTGCCTAAAGGTAGAGCAAATTCAATAGCAGACCTTTTCATAGAACTTGGTATCCCAGCTCGTGATCCTTCGATCCATCTAAGAAGCCTCAAGCCTCGCTGTCTCTCTCTTCTCAGAGAGCCTCCTGAATTACAAATGAGGAGGAAGGAGAACAGCAAGAGTAAATATACTAAGCAGAAGTTCAGATTGCCCTCCGGGACTGCCCCCTTCCTTCATCTACTAGAATGTCACTGCTGTTTATTAAAACCTCAATTTAAAACCTCAGTTATCCATAATGGAGAGGGGAAGAGACACAGATAACACGAGAAGCCCCAAACTAGCCAATATCCTTTCTAACATGACTTTCAAATGCAGTCAGTGATATTCCAAAGATACATAAATGACACCCCTGTACTGAACTCTGCTCACTGCCCTCCTGACCAGGAGTTCAGATGTCTAATTTGGGTCACAGCTCTGTGCACAAGCCCCAAATCTTGACTGGATCACTTGCCTCTCTAGAACTCTAAGCAAGGGTAACTTTTGTTGCAGTTGTTCTTATCAGCTACAGATTACAACATTTTCATGTTCTCTTTTCAGTGACAAAATACAATGTAAAGGGAACCCATAGAAAGAGGGACTTGGATCTGTGGAGGGCACAAAATGTGCTGGTTACTGTAGGTCACTGTCATCTCCTTGAAGAGATAATAGTCTAAAAAGAACTAAATCACGTGTTTTCATGGACTTTTTTTTTAAATACCCCTTAATGTTTTGTAGAGTGTCAGAGAATAGTACAAGTATTCCCCAGTATATTCAGTAGATGTGCCCTGTAGTAATTAAGCAATGAGCACCTCTAAAAAATAAAATTAGTAAATGTATTCAGCAGTTATTTTAATTAGTAAATATAGGGGATTTGTATCTGAACCTGGTTGACCTAATTTTAGTTATAGGTAATGATCACTGTGGTTTCTGAGTGATACATTCTAAGCTCAGGTGAAACTGCAAACAGATTAAAAAAAAAAAAATTGGCAACATAAAGTAGCAATTAAACCAGGAGTCAGACCTATAGAAGCAAGTTCAAATAACACAGTGTACTCTTGGAGAGCTCCCAGTGCTACTCATTAGCGTGGTGGTGTGACACAGACTACCTGAGTTTGAAGCCTGGCTCTGTGCTTCTTGATAATGCAATTTGAGGCAAATAATTTGATCTCTCTAGGTCTCAGTCTCCTCATCTGTAAAATGGGAATAATAGTAATGGTTACCTATCTCATGGGGATGTGGTAATGATTAAAGTATATTTTCTAAATATAATGGGCTTAATGTACTGCCTCAACACATAGTAAACTCTCTAAAAAAATGTTAATTTGCTCTTGTTTTCACTGTAAGTTGGATAATTCAACCTCTTCTGATCCCCACCCCCTTTCCTCATTTATAAACTAAAGCCCATGATTCTGAGCTGCCTATATCACAATACCTCTGTGAGAATCAGATGATCTGAAAGTCTCAACCAACATTATCATAATAAGAATGTTCAGTCCTAACATGACTGTGGTCTCTGCAAAGCTACTCGCCATAAAACATTCCCTTAGAGCCCTTGATAAGAGCTCCTCTTCATAATGTGTCTATTCTCAGGTTTCTTCCTGAGCCTTCAAACTAAGGGAGGAAGGATGAGAAGGGGGGGAAGATAAAACACAAAACTAGAAAACATTCAAACCTAAAATCACAGAACCAGGCAGCAAATGAAAGTCATCTACTTGTCAAGGATGCCTATCTTCTTAGTAGGAAAGCCTTTCTCTCTCTGATACATAGAACTCCATGCCAACCATGGCATTTCACCTGCTTAGAAACTTCTGAGCCCCATTGCTTCCTTCCCCTGCCTCCCGTCACACACCATGGTAATCTCATACCTGTCTCAGTTTATGTCAGGAATAACATCAGAAAGACAAATACCACTTTCATATAGTCAATAAATATGTATTGAATACATGCCATACACCAGGCACTGGACTAAGTAGAACAAAAAATAAACAGTGCCTTATACAGCTTGCTATCTGTCTAGTACGGAGGCAGACCTGTCCAAGGAATCAGAAAATGAATATATAATTACAAACTGCTGAGTGCTAGAAAAGAATTGGATATTGTTAGAATTTACAACAGAAGAATCTGACTTGACTAGGGTATGGGGAGTGGAGTGTTCAGGGAGAGCTGCCCAGAGGAAGTGTGGCATTGCAACCCTTGTTTTGACATCTCCTTGCTAAGTTTGAGAGCTTCTGAGTTGCCCAAGTTCCTCTGGATTATAGGTGTACCCAGTGATTGTGAGAAAAGAAATAGGGGTGCCCTTGGAGCCTCCTAGGATGTGAAGACTCACGGTGGGCCACCTATGTAATTATGTTGTACACATACATGACTGCTTTTAGGATCCTTCAAAAAAAATTGCACATAATAGTTTAACTCACTTAAAGGAATATATGTAGTATTTTAAAATAACATATTCCAACTTTGCAATGTCCTTCTAGTAGGAGGTCTGAGTCAGAGCTCTGAAAAAAGAGAGAAGGCTATTGTTTTTCACTCACTTTCTGGGGAATTTTCAAAGGTCCAAAGATCTTCTTTGATCTTGTTTTAAGTATATTTTCAAAACATCCCTATCCTTGGCCTCTTAATTGCTGTCTCCTGCATGTATGTGGGTTTGGTCTTGTGAATGGCCGCTTCCTCTCCACCCCATGAGCCATGTCACTTCATGCCACTGTGTTTTCATATGCTTATTTTGAAACTATAAAGCCTTTTTGTTTTGTAACTATAAAACATTCAAACTTATGGTTTATATGAAATTCATGAAAAAAATTGCACGGTACAATGAGAAAGCTTTAAAACTTAAAATCTAAATATTTCATAGTAGACAAAATATATATGTACATACGTAAACATAAGGGATCTTAAAGAGTTTGTATAACATAGCACAGAACCACATCTCTGCTGGCATGGAAAGAAGATGACCATTCTATTTTTGCACAACCACGTACTGGTCTGACGATTGAGGAAGAATATGTTTATGAAAGAGGATACTTGAGCAATCAAGCAACCTGAAAATCAGAGAGAACTATCTCCCTTATCTGGTGAAAACATTGATTGATTTTTTTTTTTTTTAATAGCCACAACTAATGTCAGTTTGCTTTACAACTCAGCCTAGGATTGTCCTTTAACGTATTATATGCACAAACCATTAAACCCAGAGGAAAGGCATTTGGCTATTAAATAACCAAAACCTCAGCATGGTGAGACCCCTACAGCTGTTTTCCTCTGGTTCATGATTTCCTCTTACCAAGCATCCTTTGTTCCTTACAGTTTCCTAAAATCAACAGTCAATCCCGGAAACAGCTATTAGGCTATTCTACAATAGAAAATTTATTTCAAGTTCAATAGCTTTGTATGCTCAAGTCTTTCGAGAAAAGTTTTAGATACAACAGGGGTAGGCATTAGAAGCTGGCAGCTTTTCCTTCCACCAACAGCACTCCCATTCCACCTTCTTCCTCCAGCCTCCCACACCAGCTCTGGGAGGTAAGAGCGCGAGAAGCCAGCTTTGCCCAGGGACCTCATGAAAGTATAGTTTGTTATCTGTGAATATAGAACACGTTGCTCTACCTCCAGGAAAAGTCCATCTTATAACCAAAACTATAAATGACATTGGAGCCAGATTTGCTGCTTTTTAAACATCTTATAAGTTTAAACAAATTCCCTTAGGTTAGTTACATGCACTTTTTAAATTTTCATAAAGAGACCTATTTACAGATAATTTTTACCACATCTACAAGGCTCATTATGATTATCCAATGGAATAAGTATTTTTTTAAAGATTTTATTTATTTATTTGAGAGAGAGAGAGAGCATGAGAAAGAGAGAGAAATCATGAGCAGGGGGGAGGGGTAGAGGGAGAAGCAGACTCCCCGCTGAGCAGGGAGCCCAATGTGGGGCTCGATCCCAGGACCCTAGGATCATGACCTGAGCGGAAGGCAGAGGCTTAACTGACTGAGCCACCCAGGTGCCCTGGAATAAGTCTTCAAGGAAAAAAATCTAAGTTATCCCTGTAGTTATTTGATAGTACAGTGGATTAATTTTTAGATTCTCCAATACCCTCTTTGATACATGGACTGGAATTTCTCCATTGTTCTAGACATGGGTGTATTTTCATCTTGATACATGGTAGAACATATCATATCTGAGAACATTTAATATTTGTTAGCTCTTTTACCCCATTTAGAATTTATATCTGGACGCAAGCGTCAGGAATACATTACATTTTTTTTTTAAAGATTTTATTTATTCATTTGAGACAGAGAGAATGAGAGACAGAGAGCACGAGAAGGAAGAGGGCAGAGGGAGAAGCAGACCCCCCGCCGAGCAGGGAGCCCGACGCGGGACTCGATCCCGGGACTCCATCCCGGGACTCCAGGATCATGACCCGAGCCGAAGGCAGTCGCTCAACCAACTGAGCCACCCAGGCGCCCAATATACATTACATTTTTGACATATATGTTTAAAGATGTTTTAAGAAAAAAAATTAAGTCAGGTGTTTTTTTTAAGATTTTATTTATTTATTTGACAGAGAGAGATAGCGAGAGAGAGAGAACACAAGCAGGGGGAGCTGCAGGCAGAGGGGGGAAGCAGACTCCCTGCTGAGCAGGGAGTCCGATGCTGGGCTCAATCCCAGGACCCCAGGATCATGACCTGAACTGGAGGCAGATGCTTAACCCACTGAGCCACCCAGGCACCCCTAAGTCAGGTCTTTTTGACATGATAGGCAGTACATGCAGTTGATCATTAGAACTGCCCTGTTAAAATTGCCCTGGGAAAAAAAAATGCCCTGAAAAAAATTCTAGAAATAGGGAAATAAAATCGCTGTCTAAAAAAAATCACACTTTGTAAAAGCATATGTATAATGGATTAGAGCAAAGAGATGCAAAGTCACCTTTTAGAGAGGCAGGTCCCCAAGGCAAAACTTGACTGCAGATTGACTGAAGGAAGGTCATAACATATCTACAGAAAAAACAGCTCATTGTGGGTGGAGTGGGGAGGAGTGTCAGCCTGAGAAAATGGAAAGGCAGGGGCACCTGGGTGGCTCAGTTGGTTAAGTGGCTGCCTTCGGCTCAGGTCATGATCCCGGGGTCCTGGGATCGAGCCCCACATCGGGCTCCTGGCTCCACGGGAAGCCTGCTTCTCCCTCTCCCACTCCCCCTGCTTGTGTTTCCTCTCTCACTGTGTCTCTCTCTGTCAAATAAATAAATAAAATCTTAAAAAAAAAAAAAAAAGAAAGAAAGAAAATGGAAAGGCAGGCTGATTTGGTCATGGATCTCCATCATCAGCCCAGGAGGCAGTACCCTCCACTTGGCTCAGTGCGGCAGATGTCTCTCTGTGTGGATGGAGATGGGTGCATCCATTTTATCCAGGTTCCATGACATCATCCATTAACATAATTCTAAATGGCCACGTCCCTCATTACAAGCTCACCACATGGTGGGGATGTGCTGATGGGGAACGCAAGGATCAGTCTCACTGATAAATTTCTCAGTGTAAATTAGTAAATAGGTTTGGGTGTTTTTATTTTTTATTTTTTGCACTGGGCTGAGAGTTCTGTTAATGTGCCTGTGGGTAATGATTCCACTCTCAGTGTACCCACATAATCAAGTTTCAATACCAGCAAAACATTAGGCAGTGGTGATTTACCCACATCATTCTCCTAATGGGGACTGAAGATGGCCAGCCAGCCTTCCTTCACCCAACAAATATCAGACCTCGTTTGTCTGAAAAGTGCAATGGGTAGGAATGCGAATGTTCCCAGATTGTTCAGACATGCCTGTGGTTCTCTTTCAGGGTCTTTTTTTTGCCCCACCACACACTCCTAGTCCCTAAACCCCATGTCAGTTTATCCAGCTCTCATCTTTATCATCAAAAACAGGGTGAGTCTTCATACCAGGAGGCAGGAAACTCAGATTCTTGTTACGCCCCTGACATTTCCCATGTGACCTTGGAAAATCATATCGCCTTAATTATTTTGTCTGTAAAAATGGTAATTAATAAAGACCACCTGTACATGTACATCTGGATTAAAGACTTCCAGTTACAGGATCTGTTCCTTCACCTGCTTACTTTCTTTTGTGAATTAGGAATTCTGTGGATTTTTCCCTAAATGCTAATACAAACATACCTGTACTTACATAGTACAAAAGAGAAATGGTTTAACTGTTTTCCCACACTAACAATAAATCTAACCAATTCAGAGTTCCCTAGCGCTCCACAAAATAGGAAATAATTTACTGCAAAAAGTACATACCTGTGACAAAGTTTATAAGCGGAGATATCTATTCTTTTGATAGTTGTATGCTTGACAAATTGTCAGCTGCTTATGACCTGAAGTCAAAATCCTTGCATTTCTTAGTCCCCATATCCATCACCCTCCCCCATAGTGTGAGGCTTGCCCAGTTCTCTGGGAGGCATTTGGAGGAAAAGCACTCTAGAAAGGAAAATGGGTGTATTTCTACCACATGAAATTCTAGATCTGGGCCACAGCCTTGCTCTTCATGAACAGATCACTAGAAACAACGACAGAGGACACTAGATGCCAGATGTCCTGCTAAGTGTCTTATATGTGGCATCTCTTTCAATCCTCATTACAGTCTAATGAGGTTGATACTATTGTTACTACCTTTTTGGTTTTTTTCCGAACAGGAAGAATCCAAGGCACATAAAGCTTCCATTGCACAGCCTGTGGGTGGTTGAGGCAGGATTAAGTAGGCGGTCTGATTTTAGAACCCACATTCTTCACACAATATTCTACTGCCTCCTAGTGTTTATTAGCTGTCCTCAGCCCACGAGCATCAAAATTCCCTGGTGGTGCTAGTAACAGTGCAAGTTCCTGGGCCATCCCAGGTGTACTGATTCAGAATCTGGCTGCAAATAGGGGGTCTGTAACATGGCTCACAGGGAGAAGGCAGGGAAGAGGTTCTTAGCAGAAGCAATATGTACTTTAATAAAAAAAATATTACTAAAAAAAGTATTCAGTAGTCGTGAAGTTTTTAATGAGGTAATGATTTTTAAAATGTTGAGATAACCTAAAAGAAGAAAATGACATCTCCTTTTTTAAAAAGATGTATTTACTTATTTGAGAGAGAGAGCATTGTGGGGGGTGGGAAGAGGGGAAGGGCAGAAGGGGTAGGGACAGAGGGGGGAGGAGACGGAAAGGGAGAGAATCCCAAGCAGACTGCACACCCAGCTAGGAGCCAGACACGGGGCTCACTCCCATGACCCTGAAATCATGACCTGAGCTGAAATCAAGAGTTGGACGCTTAAGCAACTTAGCCACCCAGGTGCCCCGAAAATGACATATCTAAATAGCAAGTCAAATGGCATTTGTGTAATCACTTCAGGACAATCTCCCAAAAAGAAAATGAAAACAATTTCTGTGGTCTTTAAATATTTTTTTAAGTCAGGTAATTCACCCTCTGTAGTGTACAATTTCTGAGTTTTGACAAATGCATACAATTATGCATTTGTCAATCAAAATACAGAATATTTCCATTCCCTAAAAAAAATTCCCAGCATCTGTTGTTGTCAACCTCTCTCCCCACCTTAGATCCTGGCAATCGCTAATGTGTTTGCTGCCCCGATGGTTTTACCCTTTCCAGAATATTAAATGGAATCATACAGTAGATAATATTTTGAGTCTGGCTTCTTTTACTCAGCATTATGTGCTTGGCATTCATTCACACTGATGTATCAGTAAATCTGTCTTCTTACTGACATGTATCATTCCATGATGTAGATGTACCATAATTTGTTTACCTATTAACCAGTTGGACATTTGAGTTATTTCCAGGTTTTTTTTTATGTGTGTGATAGTGAGTAAAGCTGCCATAAACAATTGTGTACATGTTTTGTGTGAACATAGTTTTTTGTTCTCTTGAGCAAATAGCTAGCAATGGGATTTCTGGATTCTATGTCAGATTCTTTGTCTATTTAACTTTCTAATAAGCTATCAAATTGTTTTCCAAAGCAGCTGTGCCATTTTAATTCTCCCAGGACTGTATGAGTTCTGGATGCTCCACAACCTTGTTACCACATGGTATTGTCAGTTTCTATTTTAGCCATTCCAGTAGTTAGGTAGTGGTATTTCACTGTGGTCTTAATTTGCCTTTTCTCAATAACCAATAATGTTAAAGATCTTTTCATGTACTTATTTTCCATCTGTATATCTTCTTTGGTAGAATGTCTGTTAAATATTTGCTCATTTTTTATTTGGTTCTTTCTTATCTTTTAATTGGTTGTGAGAGGTTTTTGTGGGTTTTTTTAAAGATTTTATTTATTTATTTGACAGAGACACAGCGAGAGAGGGAACACAAGCAGGGGGAGTGGGAGAGGGAGAAGCAGGCTTCCCGCTGAGCAGGGAGCCCGATGTGGGGCTCGATCCCAGGACCCTGGGATCATGACCTGAGCCGAAGGCAGACACTTAACGACTGAGCCACCCAGGTGCCCCTATTTATTTATTTTAGAGAGAGAGCGTGTGCGCGCGAGCAGGGAGAGGAGCCAAGGGAGAGGGAGAGAGAGAATCTCAAGCAGATTCTGTGCTGAGCGGAGCAGATGCGGGGCTTGATTTCAAGACCCCAAGATCATGACCTGAGCCAAAACCAAGAGTCAGTCTCTCAACCAACAGAGCCACCCAGGGGCCCCTACACTGCTGCTATTTTTATTTTATATAGTCAATTATCTTGTATTGAAAATTTTGTGGAGATAATTGTGGATTCACATGCTATAGTAAGAAAGAGTACAGAGTTATCCCATGTAATCTTTACCCATTTTACCCTAATGGTAACGTCTTATAAACTATAGCATATTATCACAACCAGGATTTTGACACAGATTTCCAGAGTTTTACTTACATATGTGGGTGTTAGTTCCATACAATTTTATCACATGTAGGTTCATGTATCCACCACCACAGTCAAGATACAGAACAATTCCATCACCACAAGGATTGCTTGTGTTGCCCTTTATAACCACACTCATCTCTCTCTTTTTTTTTAAAGATTTTATTTATTTATTTGAGACAGAGAGAATGAGAGACAGAGAGCATGAGAGGGAGGAGGGTCAGAGGGAGAAGCCTGCCGAGCAGGGAGCCCGATGCGGGACTCGATCCCGGGACTCCAGGATCATGACCTGAGCCAAAGGCAGTCGCTTAACCAACTGAGCCACCCAGGCGCCCATAACCACACTCATCTCTAACCCTTCCCACTCCCATCTTAAACCTCTGGCCACCATTAATCTGTCCTCCATTTCTAAGATTTTTTCATTTCAACAAATGTTATCTAATAGGAATCATATGGTATATAACCTTCTGTGATTGGATTTTTCATTCGGTATAATTCCCTGGAGAATCACCCAAGTTGGTGTGTATATCAATAGTTTGTTAATTTTTATTGTTGAGTAGTCTTCCATGGTTTATATGTATCATAGTTTGTTTAATCATTAATTTGTTCTAGTTCTTTAACCGTTAAGCTGTTCTAGTTTTTGGCTGTTATGAATCAAGTTGTTATGAATATTCATTTATAGGTTATTGTATAAATACAAGTTTTCGTTTCTCTGGGATAAATGCCCCAAAGTGCAATTGCTATGTTTCATGGTAATTGCGTGTTTAGTTTTATAAGAAACTGCCAAAATGTATTCCAGAGTGGTGGTACCACTTTACATTTTCACCAGCAAGATACAAGTGATCCTCAGTCACCTGTTAAAGTGATTAAAAATAAGAAAAAAGAAGTTTTTTATATTTACCTTCATTTTGGGCGCCTGGGTGGCTCAGATGGTTAAGCGTCTGCCTTCGGCTCAGGTCATGATCCCAGGGTCCTGGGATCGAGTTCCGCATCGGGCTCTCTGCTCCTTGGGAGCCTGCTTCTCCCTCTGCCTCTCTCTCTCTCTCTCTCTGTCTCTCATGAATAAATAAATAAAATCTTTAAAAAAAAAAAAAAGATATATTTACCTTCATTTTAACCATTTCTAGAGATCTTTATTCCTTGGTGTAGACCCAAGTTTCCAACTGGTAACTTCCTTGAACACTTTATGTAATGCAAATCTGCTGGTAATTTTTTCAGCCTTTTGTTTGTCTGAAAGTCTTGATTTCACCCTAATTTTTTAAAGATATTTGCATTGTTTATAAAATTTTAAGTTGACAAGTTTTTTTTCTTTCAACATTTTGAAGATGTCATTACATTGTCTTCTGTCTTGCATTGTTTCTGATGAAAAGTGTGCTGCTAATCCAATTTTTGTTCCTCTCCATGTAATGTATCTTATTTCTCTGGCTACCATCAGTGGTTTATTTTTATCTTTGGTTTTCATCAGTTTGCATATGATGTGTCTAGGTGTTTTTTGTTTCGTATGGTTGGTAGGGTTTTTAATATTTATCCTGGTTTTTTCCTGGTTCTCTGAGCTATTTAGAGCTTGAGCTTCTGGGTTTGATGTCTTTCATTATTTTTTGAAAAATTCTTGGCTATTGTCTCTTCAAATATTTCTTCTAACCTGTTCCATTTTCTTTTGGGGTGGGAGGAATTCCATTAAAAAGTATGTTTGACTCTTTCATATTGTCCTAAGTCTCTTAGGTGCTCTATTCTTTTTTTTCCCTCACTCTCTTTGTGTTTGAGCTTGAGTAATTTCTATTGACATATCTTTAAGTTCACTGATTCTTTCCTCATGGGGCATATTAAAGTTTGCACAAGTCCAAACTTCTTCACCACCTTTAGATCCCCATTTCAGGATTGGAAAATAATACAGTCACCATCCCCATCCCTAGTTTTCCCTATCTCCAGGCCCTAAAAGAACTTTGCTGATTTTAGGGAAAACAAAATGAAAACAAATTCAGGAAATATACCATTTTGAATTCTCTTACTGCAGTATGCTGGCTTGGATCAGAGAACTCAGCATATGAATCAGGTTTACTCTACCTACATTGCTTCCACTACTTCCTGAACATCTACCCACAGACCAAGTAGAAGCAACCCAGTGAGTACTCTTATGATGTGCACCCAGTGCTATGCTGGAGCCTGCTCTCCTGGCTGGTGAGAGACTTGTCAACTTTTCAGGAATTCCTCAAGCTGGTTTTTAAACATAGCAATTATTAAAAAATAAATAATGTAAGTTTATGATTAAGGAAATGATATTAAAAACGAAAGTGGTAAGTACTCAAAACATTACTTTCTCATTACTATATTTTACTATTACTTATGCTTTTAATGTAATCAATGCCTGCTAGATCTGTATGGTGATACAGCATGTACATCTGGTATTATGATTATTTTTAAGCTGGTTTTTATACTTTTTTATTTATTTTTTTAATTATGTTCAGTTAGCCAACATATAGTACGTCATTAGTTTTTGATGTAGTGTTCAATGATTCATTAGTTGCGTATAACACCCAGTGCTCATCACAACACATGCCCTCCTTAATACCCATCACCCAGCTACCCCTTCCCTCCACCCCCTCCCTTCTGTAACCCTCAGTTTGTTTCCCGGAGTCCAGAGTCTCTCATGGTTTGTCTCCCTCTCTGATTTTGTTTTTGTTTTTATCTTATAATCGTATGTTACTGAGCATCACTTCCCCTAAATCTGTATTCAGTAATATCACATTTATAGCCTGAAATTAGCCATAATGGATTTACTTATACCATGGAAATCAGTATATATTATTGTTTTGTTTTGTTGATTATCTAGACCAGGGGTTGGCAAACTTTTTCTATAAAGAGCCAGATAGGGGTGCCTGGGTGGCTCAATTGGTTAAACGTCAGCTCAGGTCATGATCTCGGGGTCCAGGGATGGAGTTCTGTGTTGGGCTCCCTGCTGGGTGGGGAGTCTGCTTCTCCCTCTCCCTCTGCCCCTCCCCCTGCTCATGCTCTCTCTCTCACTCTCTCAAATAAATAAATAAATAAAATCTTAAAAAAAAAAGAGGAGCCACATATTTTCAGCTTGTGAGTCACATACAGTTCCTGTCACACAATAATTATTTGTTTAACAAGCCTCTAAAAATGCAAAAATTTTTCTTATATCTCAGACTGTACAGAAAGAGACCATAGGTTGGATTTGGCCCACAGTCTATAGTTTGCCAGCCTCTGGTCTAGACTTAAGAAAGTAGTAAAGAAAATGTTAATAATGCAGACAAGGGGTGCCTGGGTGGCTCAGTCGTTAAGCGTCTGCCTTCAGCTCAGTTCATGATCCCAGAGTCCTGGGATCAAGTCCTGTATAGGGCTCCCTGCTCCGTGGAGAGCCTGCCTCTCTCTCTCCCACTCCCCCTGCCTGTGTTCCCTCTCTTGTTGTATCTCTCTCTGTCAAAATAAAATAAAATAAAATCTTAAAAAAAATAATGCAGATAAAACTCAAAACTGTCATGTGTATAGCTGTTACACTGTGAAAAGCACGGGAAATTGAGGACATATTCTTTTTTTTTTTTTTTTTTGCAAGAGAGAGAATGAGAGACAGAGAGCATGAGAGGGAGGAGGGTCAGAGGGAGAAGCAGACTCCCCGCTGAGCAGGGAGCCCGATGCGGGACTCGATCCCGGGACTCCAGGATCATGACCTGAGCCGAAGGCAGTCGCCCAACCGACTGAGCCACCCAGGCGCCCGAGGACATATTCTTTCTAGTATTCAAAACCTATCATCAGTCTATCAGAGAAGTTGCTCACATCATTAATGATCGAGTAAAGTTCAGAAGTATGTGTTTATTATTTCAGTTTTATCTTACTAGTTAACATAAACAAAAATATAAAACAACATTTAGGTTGTAACTACACTCCTTGGTCTATGACATACGTGAGTTCTTTGTTGAACTGAATAGTAATCAAGCTTATTCATAGTCTTGATTTCATGACTATTGTTGTAAATTATAAAGACTAACAGTGGAATTTTAAGAAATGACAACAAAAAAAAGAAATAACAAGTCACACTGAAATTATAGGTGTATGAAATTTACAATAAGGAGTAGGTATATTGTATTATTTATAAGTTCATATGCTACACATCCTTTTTATCAGTAAAATGTATAATAAAGTTATATATGTATACATCTTTTTTTTCAGAGAGCCAGTTGTCAAGCATCTTCAGCACACCAATATAAACAACATGTCATGCTAAGCAATGACTGTTCTTGGGTAAGAGAATCTAACAGGGGTTCCTGGCTGGGAAGAACATGCAACTCTTGATCTCAGGGTTGTGAGTTCGAGCCCCACTATGGGTGTAGCGATTACTTAACAATAAATAAATAAATAAAACTTTTTAAAAAAGAGAGAATCCAACAGGCACACAGAGTCTGAGTCAGTTAAATGAAAGCAAGCAACTAACGTGAAAGCTCTGGTGCTCAGTTGAGTGTATGTTTGAGTGTGTGTGTGTGTGTGTGAGTGAGTGTGTGTGTGTGTGAGTGTGTGTGTGTGAGAGAGAGAGATTGAGAGAGAGTGAGGGAATAGTGAAATAAAGATGTCAGAGGCAGAGAAAGCCACCTCAGCCCTTGCCTTTCTCACTCTAGTCCTTCTATGATTCAATCTATTTTATGTCCTGTCCCCCATGCCTATGAATTTGCCTACTGGATCCTTACAAGAAACCTCTTTATTTAAGATAGCTGAAGTTGAGTCCCTGTTTCTTCGTAACTAAAAGCTTTGTGCCTAAGACCCTGAGCAGTATAAATCTGGGTTATATGGGTTCTCTGGTCCCTGAATCCCCCACATTTGACCACTATCAGTCACAGGGGAATCTACAGATGATGGTGATATGGTATTACTTAATGGAAGAAAAAAAATGATGTCTTCACTAATAGGACCAGCTGAAGAAGCAGTATAGGGCTTAAAATAAAAGGAAGTGGCATGCATAGTCAGGTGGACTCTGGGAAACCAAACCAACTCACGGAGTGATTCAAGGGTGAGGAATAACAGGTTGTGACCAGGCCAAAAGACCACTTGGAAACAGCCAACAGAGAGGCCTTAATTCATATTTAACTTTCTTATTAAGTTTATTATTATAATCAAAAAGCCCTAAAACATGTTGGATTTTTTTGTGTTCTCTGTTTTGTTTTCTAAACAAATTAGAGGTTATAAAGAACAGTTTGCCTTCTGGTATAATGTAAACTCTATCAGAACAGATAAACAACTGAAGTTTTGTTTGAATCTCATGATAGCCAGCATTGGTCTTAAAGAGCCCCTGTGTAGTCTGTCTTGTTCCTGAGTGAGAATGGGCTCCAAACCAGAATCGGAATTACTGCAATGCCCAGGGGGACCAGGCAAATCAAATTAAACATAGCATCATGAAGATCTAAAATTGTACTAGGGAAAGAAAAAAAGATTTAAAACATAATTAGTTTCTCTAGTGGTTTCTTTTCTTATTAATTCAAAGCTACATAATAAAAAGTTTCAGAACAGTTTTGCTTTTTAAAGAAGTAACAGAAATGTTATTAAATAATCTGGATTTTTTTGAATAACTGAATAATCCCTGCCTTCCGGTTGCCCATACCAGAGGAGGCTGACATATAAACCTGTGATCATAAAGCCTGAAGGACCACACACACATGGTACATGGGAGGAGGGAGGCGGAGGTGAGGCTCAATGCATAGGTATATACATCTACATGCTCATAATACTCCAGGCTTGAAATTACCATCCAACATGTTTTAAAGATTTATTTATTTTAGAGAGAGAGAGAATACATGCGCGAGCATGCATGAGTAGGGGGAGGGAAGAGGGAGAGAATACTCAAGTGGATTCCCTGCTCAGTGCAGAGCCCATGCAAGGCAAGATCTCACGACCCATGAGATCATGACCTGAGCCAAAACCAAGAGTCGGGCACTTAACAACCCATGCGCCCCTTTCTGACATGTTTTAAACAAAATGGTGGGAATTTGGCATTCATTTTTATTACTAAACTTATTATTATTATTCAACACAATTAGAGGTTACAAGAGGAAACTATAGTTAACAGTGATATTCAGGAGTAGCATGTCCTGGTTTTCTGCCAAGAACTTCACTAAGCTCCAGATTTCTATGATTTTTGATTATGTTCCTGATATATTTTTTTCATTTAAATCGTATATAGTAAAAGAGGGCTCCTGATTATTTGGGGGCTGACTATCCAGTCTGCTGCTGCTTTTTGGTCACCTAGGCTACCTAAAATATCACCTCATTCATTTAGGCAAGTGAGGAAATAAGTGAAAAGTTCAAACTATGTGATAGTTTAGGAAGAAGAAGAGGCAGTTTGTTACATTTTCATACTAAAATCAGTCACTGTTACCAGAAATTAGGTATCATTCATTCATCTTTAAAAAAAAAAAAAAAGGTACTGTGTGATTATTAATGTGCTGACACTGGGCTAAGTACTGTGTATTCAATAGTTCCCACCCTCAAGAAGCTCACCTCCTAGTGCAGGAGCTAGATATTTATCAAGCAATCACAGATAAGAGTGATTTACATATGGCAACATAAAATCACTGCATTAGGGGTGCCTGTTAAGTATCTCCCTTCAGCTCAGGTCATGATCTCAGGGTCCTGGGATTGAGCCCCACATTGGGCTCTCTGCTCATCAGGGAGTCTGCTTCTCTCTCTCACTCTTCCTCTATGCTCTCCCCTCTCTCCTCTCTCTCTCTCTCAAATAAATAAATAAAATCATAAAAAAATAAAAGGTCACTGCATTAAGTGCATTGAGTGCTGTGATGGAAAACACAAGGTATTAGATAGGAGCACATAGCCAGAGGGTCTGGCCTACTCTTGGCAAGTGGAGTCCAGAAAAGGCTCCCCTGGGGAAGCAGTATTTGAGCTAAGTTCTGAAGAATAAGTAGGCACTAACTAGAAGGCCTCTGCCTAGAATCATATGCAAAACCTCCAACCATCACTACCTCCTCCTCTAAAAGCCATAGCTGGGAATGTATGTCCTTGGTGCTCTGGACTGGACTACATTGGTTAGGAATGGCCACCCTTTCCAGTCATGCTCCAGTAGACCACCCTTCATCCTGAGTCCTACTCAGTCCAAGAAGTGATTGATTATGACCTACTGACCCATTGTTCTTGTGCTGCTACTTTCTGGGCTCTGAGACAAACACAGAGGCTTGGATCACAGACTGGGCCATCCAACACATACCAGATGTAGCCTCTGGAAGTAACAGAGCCACCAAGGGTGCCACTGAAATATGGTGTCACTTCTGCTCCACCCAAACTATCTATGGAAAACCTCATTTCTGGGGGCATGTAATGTTTTGTCTTCCCTGTATTCCTTCTTTCCTTTAAGAAAAAAATCCTCTCCCTTCTTCCCTCCCCAACTGACCACCCAACCCCCACCCTCAAGTTCAGGCACATGCCCAGACGTAGTCAGAACTCCAGCCTCAGGCTACAACTACTGAGTCAGGGATGGGTATGTGACTCACAGAAAGCTTTTCAGGGTCCACTGGGGGACTTTTGCTGTGCTACTGAGAGAAATGTACATGTTTCCTTTAGGATCTTGGACTGTTGGGCCCAAGTAAGCCTGGAGTTACCTTGCTGCCATGTGGTAAAAGGCTGCACTCTATACAGAAGGAAAGTCAGGGACAGAGAAAACAGGTTCCTATCATAATCTGAGTACCTACCCAGCTCTACCTCTGCCTGACTTTTCAGTTATAAGAGCTGGCAAGTTCCTTTTTTATTTCAGCTAGCCTGCACTGGGTTTCTGTCACAGTCAAAGTAGCTTGAATAATGTACATTTCCCATTGGCACTTATGTCCAAATTACTATAAATTGGCAGCCTCTGACCATTATAGGGAAAGGATTCAGTGATTTCTAATTGGCCATTACTAACAAGGACACAGGAGGTTTGAAACAGCTGAGCACAGATTTTTGAGAATGAGAAGACAAGGTCATGGTTGTACTTTTGAACATGATGTTGTAGGTGCGCACATGCCTGTCTCACGACCTTTGACTGTTCACTGACTGGAACCACAAGACAGACCAGATGAGAGAACTGGATTGACAATGGGTGCAAGATGCCAACAAGGTAATGGAAACCCAAGTTTCAGTTTGAAACAGCCTAAATCCACATTTCTCAAACACAAAGAAGAAAGGAATTGGCCTAATCAAGACCTTTAAAGGGGAAAAGAACCACAGAGCCATGACCATGAGCTGCTGGACACGGAACTACTACAATATGTGCTCAGAAGCCCACTGTTTTATGAAAAGACTGGTTTGTGCTTGGCTGAGGCACTTGCATTTTTATCTGAGTGTTTGGTTAGCAGCAGGAGCCCGTTATCCTTCGGCATTTTCTAGTTATAACAGATCCCAGTTTCAGAAATATCAAGAAATTGGATTCCACCTGCCAAGGGTTCTCTCCGGGAGATATTCTATCTCCAAGACAGAACCTTCTTTTTCTCTTTTTACCATGGTGAGAGGGGGCATGCGGAACTCCTGTGGTAATCTGCAGAGGCAAAGCCTCCTGTGAGCATGCGACCAATACTGCAGAGAGAAAGCTTTAGGCTAGAAGCTCAAGGAAATGCAGGGGGATGAACATTTAAATGAGTAGTTACTGTTTTAGGTGCTTGCAATATAGAGTAAATAAATCAACAACGATCCTTATCGTCAACAAAGCATACATTGTAGTGGAGGCAGAAACAATAAACAAGTATCTTTAATGTTATCTTAATAATAATAGCAATTGCATCTCTTGCTTATGGAAAAAATTTTTGCACCCAATTTTCTCTCATAATGTTCTGCTTTCAAAAGAAAAAACACCTACCTGCAGGTTATAACATTCTAAAATATTGCTATTTGGGGTCTTTTTCTTCATTTTCTTGTCTTAGCTTATACTTGCTAAACCATAATATTATTTTGTGGCAGTACAGATGCTTTTGAATTAAGGATGGGAAACTTTGAGTTCACATAATCTGTTGCTACCTCAAGAATAGGAAAGGAACTTTTCCTTTCTAGGATCAGCCTGATGAGACCCTCATAAGAATAATGATGGTGTCACATGGGTTACAGGCTTACTATGTGCCTGGCCCTGTTTGACACTTTTCTGTCATTGCTACAAATTTTCACAATAACCCTGAAGAAGACACTAAGGCTTAACTAGGTTGAGTTGCCCAAAGTTCCACAGCTAGTGAGTTTGGAGCTAAGGTTTTTATCTAGATCTGAACTAAAAATCTCAACAAGGGAAAGTGGTATTTTTAATATGAATTTATGAGAAGGAAAAAACACATTTTTTAAAGATTTATTTATTTGAGAGAGTGTGTGTGTACACAGGGGTCGGGGCAGAGGGAAAGGGAGAGAGAGAGAAGGGAGGTGGGAGTTGGGTGGTTAGTTGGAGAGGGAAGAAGGGAGAGGATTTTTCTTAAAGGGAAGGGAGGACAAAACACTACATGCCCCCAGAAATGAGGTTTTCCATAGATAGTTTGGGTGGAGCAGAAGTGACACCACATTTCAATGGCATCCTTGGTGGCTCTGTTACTTCCAGAGGCTACATCTGGTATGTGTTGGATGGCCCAGTCTGTGACCCAAGCCTCTGTGTTTGTCTCAGAGCCCAGAAAGTAGCAGCACAAGAACAATGGGTCGGTAGGTCATAATCAATCACTTCTTGGACTGAGTAGGGCTCAAGATGAAGGGTGGTCTACTGGAGCACTGATTGGAAGGGGTGGCCATTCCTAACCAATGTAGTCCAGTCCAGAGCACCAAGGACATACATTCCCAGCTATGGCTTTTAGAGGAGGAGGTAGTGATGGTTGGAGGTTTTGCACATGATTCTAGGCAGAGGCCTTCTAGTTAGTGCCTACTTATTCTTCAGAACTCAGCTCAAATACTTCTTTCCATGTCAAGGGGCTCAATCTCACTACCTTGAGATCATGACCTGAGCCAAAATCAAGTCAGATGCTTAACTGACTGAGCAACCCAGGCACCCCAGAAAAAAAATTTAAAGAATAGTCATATACTGGGGCACCTGAGTGGCTTAGTCGATTAAGTGTCTGTCTTCAGCTCAGGTCATGATCCCAGGGTCCTGGGATCGAGCCCTGCATCAGGCTCCTTGCTCAGCGGGGAGTCTGCTTCTCCCTCTCCCTCTGCCCTTGTTCCTGTACTGTCTCTCTCGCTCAGTCTTTCTCTCAAATAAATAAATAAAAAATCTTAAAAAAAAAAGAATAGTCATATACTTTCTGTGAAAATGAATTCAGAAGGTTTCAATGAAAAGCAATGACCTATAACAAATACCAAGATCACTAGCAGCTTGATATGATCACATTGCTGAAAAGGAAATGTAAGAATCTAACTGTCTATACACCTGCTTTTCTTTGTGAGAGGTTGGCGATAATGTTTTCACTTAGTCTTCTAAAGACTAACTGGAAAAAAACAACAATATAATATTTCTCAAAAAACAAACAAACCCTGAGATGGATTATCTCCTCCTTTGGACATAATCTTGTCCTCAGGTAGTTCCTTTGCAATGGAACATTATCACTCTTATGTACAGAAGAAAGACGCGAACAATGGGGAAGAAATCATCATCATTGGTAATTCCACAGTAAAACACAGGATATATATTATTGTGGTCCTATGAACTTGTGGATAGAGTTTCCTCCACATAAGCTTACATCACAACCCCATTTCTGACACATCATTAGTAAACTGAGTTAGCCTCAATCATAATCTTTTGGGCCAAATGTTTTTAATTTGGGATGGTACAAGGGCTCCTGTTCATGATACTTGGCAAATGGACTTAGTATAGAACATTGTTAAACACTGATTATCTCAATATTTATTCTAGCAACCCCAACAGATGTATTGCTTATATGTACACACTTCTTTGCAGCTGTAATATTTTGTATATATATTTTTTAAGATTTTATTTATTTATTTGACAGAGAGCGAGAGACAGCGAGAGCAGGAACACAAGAAGGGGGAGTGGGAGAGGGAGAAGCAGGCTTCCCGCCGAGCAGGGAGCCTGATGGGGGCTCGATCCCAGGACCCTGGGATCATGACCTGAGCCGAAGGCAGACGCTAAACAACTGAGCCACCCAAGCGCCCCTTGTATATGTTTTTTAAAAGATTTTATTTATTTGACAGAGCGAGAGAGAGAGAGCACAGGTAGGCAGAGCAGCAGGCAGAGGGACAAGGAGAAGTAGGCTCCCTGCCAAGCAGAGAGCCTGATGTGGGGCTCGATCCCAGGACCCTGGGATCATGACCTGAGGCTAAGGTGGGCGCTTAACTGACTGAGCCACCCAGGCACCCCTGTTTTTAATCCTCTCTTCCCAAATAGACAGTGATCGGGGAGGGAGAAGAAGTCATATCTTAAAATTTGAGGCTCTGAATACAAGGAGTGTCCTAACTACTGACTATTTCTTGCTCTTCCAGTGACCCTATAGTAAGCTGCATGAGCTCTTCAGAGAAGGGGTTGTTTGTTTTTCCTATCCAAAGCTCTACACATCAGTGGCTTCATAGGTCAAGAGTATGTAAAATATTAACCAAGGAATTTACAGTAAGTATTTCAGAACTACAGCAGAATCAACAGCATGATATTGAATTGATAGCTTAAAAGTACAAAACCCACCAGCACCAAGTATAATATGTAAGACTAGCTCATTTCTAGTCTAGGTAACCTAATCTTTAGTACTGAATAAAACCACCAATTTAGTCCTAATATGAAACAGAAATCATTAAACAAGCAGAAGAGAGTTGTTGCCTGAGAATTTCCAGGCTGTTGCTATAGTAAATCACTATAGAAAGCACTTATTTTCAAAAAACAGTTTTAGAATTGATTTTAATGATTAGCAACATATAATTAAATACCAAGAATATTTTCATTGCTTAAAAGACAAAGTCTTGAGGTTATTTGTTATTTGTCAATTATTCACCCTGAAGCAGTTCATTTTTTATCTGCTTCTTTGCTGGAGTTTAAGACAGTACTGTTTACTACATCATTAAGAGGAAAGTCATGTTTCTAAACTTTCGTTGCAAGTATAACTTTTGAAGTATTGTGAGGCTTTCAGACAAAAGAGAAGTAAAGGGAAAGCTGCATTTACAACATTTAAAAACACACTTGGGGGGGGCGCCTGGATGGTGCAGTTGGTTAAGCATCTGCCTTCGGCTCAGGTTATGATCTCAGTGTCCTGGGATCGAGTCCTGCATCCAGCTCCCTGCTCAGTGGGGAGTGTGCTTCTCCCTCTGCCCCTTCTCCCACTCATGCTCTCTCACTCTCACTCTCACTTGCTCTTTCTCTCTCTCAAATAAATAATCTTTAGAAAAAACACACTTGAATATATAGCAGACTGATCTAGAAGAGTATTTTTAAAGTAATGTATTTTGAGTTTCCTGCAGAGTATCCACAGATGACAACTGTAATTCAACAAATAAATTGGCAGATTTTGACTACTGGGGAAATGCATCTTTCTATTCCAGAATGTCTCATCAAGCAGCAAGAATTTGGCCAGGACTATCAGACAGTGCTACCACATGGAGTCAGTGCAGTGCATTGCATCCTGTAACAAGCAGCTGAGTGCCCAGCTTGGGCTCCTCTTGCATTCTGCTTATCTCAACCTTGGACTTAGCTCGTTGTACTGGACTTTCTGTTTCCGGTCTGCCTCACCACTAATGCCATGTGAGTTCTGAAGGGCAAAAAAGCGTCATGCCTCACGACTCTTTGTATCTCAACTCCCAGCTCAGTGCTAACACCTACTAGGTACTCCACAAATGTTTGCTGACAAAAGAATGCAAGCATGCTTAATTGGCCAAATAGGAGGAGTAGCCTTTTTTCTATAATATACTAGAATTTTATTGTCATTTTTTTTGTGTGAAAAGTGTGGACTTTGCTGCATTTTTAATAGAAGTTACATGTATAAAATAATTAAGGTAATCAATTTCCAATATTATGACATAAAGTACCTTATCCCCTATAATTAGAAGAGATTACACATTGGTTTTCTTGCCCAAGTACCCCATTTATGAATCTCCATTAACAATAAACTAACCATTACATTTACAGGCTACTGAGTAGTAGTATATCCTTGGGTCAATAAGAAGAAAATAGATCAGGGCACCTGGGTGGCTCAGTCAGCTAAGCATCTGCCTTTGGCTCAGGTCATGATCCCATGGTCCTGGGACTGAGCCCCATGTTGGGCCTTCGGCTTCTCCCTCTCCCTCTGTGCTCTACCTCTCTCTCTCAAATAAATAAATAAATTTTTTTTTAAAGATGCTCTATTTTACCAAAAAAAAAAAGAAGAAATTAGATCTATTAAACTTACTAAAATAATATACCCCTTAGGACCAACATTTCTCTAACTGTAGCAAGAAATCACAGACCATTTTTCAAAAATGGCAGGGGCAAGAATAATACCCCTGAACCATACAGATCTGCATATGGTAACAGTAAAGTATTAATCAGATATTAGAAAACTCTCTTACAAGCATGAAATTTATTCCAAATAGATATTTGCTAAATTCATATACCATGAATCTCAAAGCACTCTCTGATCACCTAACCATATCCTATTAAGTGTGCAGTTGGCCTCTGGACTTCAGTCAGGACTTTCAGATTACCAATATCTGTGTAAGGCCATCAATTGTTAAGTTATCACTCAAAGATAAATGATACTTGAGTGCCCTAAATAAGTTCATACCTCTAATAATGCTTACTGGACCAGGAGACTACTTTGCCAACGTGTCTGGTTGTCAGTGTATCTTTGCCCAAGTCAATAAGAATTAATCTCTAGAGCCTCTGTTTCCAAGGAAGTAAATCTCTAGGTTTTCTACATTGGCTGCACAATCGAATAAGCTAGTAAGCTCGAAAAAAATACCAATGTCTGGATCTCACCTCCAGATATTCTGATTTAACTGGTCTAGGGTGTGGCCTGGATATCAGGACTTTTTCAAGCTCTAAGTGATTCTATTGTGAAATGAGGTTAAGAAACATTACTTTAGGGCCTCTATTCTCAAAGAAAATTTAGAGGGGCACAGGTTAAATGCACCCCTTCTTCCTGCATTCTCTCATATTTATCAGTGAATGAGCTTTGAGTCCTTTCTACCCCAGATTCTGTTCCTCTCCCCTTCCCAGCCACCATAGTTTTCTTCCACAACACTGCTTGAGACTTTTGATGTTACCTGTATTTCAAGCAACTTCCTCAGTGCAGGTGGAAAACATTCACTTAGTAGATGTAGAAGCTGAGATTGAAAAGAGTTCCTTCAAATTCTATAGAAGAAATGCCATCTAGAACAGTCCACATTCACTTCCTGTGTATACTCAACTCATTTCTTAACACGCAATTACCCAGTTGTGAGTACATATTACACATATTACACATATTGTGAGTGATCAATATGTGATAAAACCAATGTAATTAGATATAAATAGTTGAATCGAGCTGGTGAATATATGTCTTCCCTATACATCTTTTTCAACTTTTTTGTATATTTGAAAATGAAATGTTCACAATAAAATGGGGGTGGGGGGCGCCTGGGTGGCTCAGTCGTTAAGCGTCTGCCTTCAGCTCAGGTCATGGTCCCAGGGTCCTGGGATGGAGCCCTGCATCAGGCTCCCTGCTCCACGGGAGGTCTGCTTCTCCCTCTCTCACTCCCCCTGCTTGTGTTCCCTCTCTAGCTGTGTCTCTCTCTGTCAAATAAATAAAATCTTTAAAAAAAACTGGGGGTAGGGGTGTAAGAAAAACTTTTAAATATAAATCCTTGGCTATGTAGAAAATCCAGAAGAATCAACAACAAAAATCTCCTGGAACTAATAAGGAATTATAGCAAGGTTGCAAGATACAAGGCTAATATTCAAAAGTCAGTTGCTTTCCTATGTGTCAGTGATAAACAGTGGAATTTGGAATTAAAAACATAACACCATTTATATTAGCATCCTAAAAATTAAGGACTTTAAGTATAGATATAACAAAATATGTATAAGATCTATATGAGGAAAACTACAAAACTCTGATGGAAGAAATACAAAATGAAGTAAATAAATGGAAAGATATTCCATGTTCATGGATAGGAAGATTCAATATTGTCAAGATGTCAGCTCTTCCTAACTTGATCTATATATTTAACACAATCCAAATCAAAATCCCAGCAGGTTATTTTGTGGATATCAACAAACTGATTCCAAAGTTTATATGGAAAGGCAAAAGATAAAAAATAGCCAACACAATACTGAAGAAGAACCAAGCCAGTGGGCTGACATTACCTGATATCAAGACTTACTATAGGAGTGCCTGGGTGGCTCAGTCAGTTAAACATCTGACTTCAGCTCAGTCATGAACTCAGGGTCCTGGGATCGAGTCTTGCATCAGGCTCCCCACTCAGTAGGGAGTCTGCTTGTCCCTCTCCCTCTGCCCAGCCCCTGCTTGTGCTCTCTCTGTCTCTCTCTCAAATAAATAAATAAGTAAAATCTTTTTTATAAAGCTACAAAATCAAGATAGTATGGTATTGGCAAAGAGAATCAATAGAATGCAATGGAGAGGCCAGAAATAGATCCACATAAATATAATCAGCTAATCTTTGATAAAGGCACAAAGGCAATACAATGCAGAAAAAGGTAGTCTTTTCAACACATGGTACTGGAATAACTGGACATCTACATACAACATCTAGACACAGACCTTACACCTATGCAAAACTTAACTCACAATAGATCACAGACCTAAATGTAAAATGCAAAACTATAAAACTCCTAGAAGATGACACAGGAGAAAATCTGGATGACTTGGGTATAGTGATGATTTTTCAGATACAACAGCAAAGGCACAATCTATGAAAGAAATAATTGAAGGGGGGCGCCTAGGTGGCTTAATCAGTTAAGTGTCTGCCTTCAGCTCAGGTCATGATCTCAGGCTCCTGGGTTCGAGCCCCACATCGGGCTCCCTGCTCAGCGGGGAGTCTGCTCTTCCCTCTCCCTCTGTGCTCTCTCTCCCTCTCTCTCTCTCTTTCAAATAAATAAATAAAATCTTTAAAAAAAAAGAAATAATTGAAGGGTACTAAATGAGAAAAATATGCAGCCAAGAATACTATATCCAGCTAGGCTGTCATTGAAAATAGGAGAGATAAAAAGCTTCCAGGACAAAGAGAAACTAAAAGCATTTGAGGTCACCAAACCAGCCCTACAAGAAATATTGAAAGGAGTCCTCTAAGCAAAGAGAGAGCCTAAAAGTAACATAGACCAGAAAGGAACAGAGACAATATACAGTAACAGTCACCTTACAGGCAATACAATGGCACTAAATTAATATCTTTCAATAGTTACCCTGAATGTAAATGGGCTAAATGCCCCAATCAAAAGACACAGGGTATCAGATTGGATAAAAAAAAAACAAGACCCATCTATATGCTATCTGCAAGAGACTCATTTTAGAATCAAAGACACCTTTTAAAGTGAGGGGTTGGAAGACCATTTACCACACTAATGGACATCAAAAGAAAGCTGGGGTGGCAATCCTTATATCAAATTAGATTTTAAACCAAAGACATAAGAGACATAAAAGATAATAACATAAGAGATGAGGAAGGACACTATATCATACTTAAAGGGTCTATCCAACAAGAAGATCTAACAATTGTAAATATTTATGCCCTTAACATGGGAGCAGCCGGGCGCCTGGGTGGCTCAGTTGGTTGGGCGACTGCCTTCGGCTCAGGTCATGATCCTGGAGTCCCGGGATCGAGTCCCACATCGGGCTCCCTGCTCGGCAGGGAGTCTGCTTCTCCCTCTGACCCTCCCCCCTCTCATGTGCTCTCTCTCACTCTCTCTCTCTCAAATAAATAAATAAAATCTTTAAAAAAAAAAAACATGGGAGCAGCCGATTATATAAGCCAATTAATAACAAAATCAAAGAAACACATCGACAATAATACAATAATAGTAGGGGACTTTAACACCCCCCTCATTGAAATGGACAGAGCATTTAAGCAAAAGACCAACAAGGAAATAAGGGCTTTAAATAACACACGAGACCAGATGGGCTTCACAGATAAATATTCAGAACACTCCACTACAAAGCAACAGAATACACATTCTTCTCCAGTGCACATGGAACATTCTCCAGAAGAGATCACATCCTGGGTCACACATCAGGTCTCAACCAGTACCAAAAGATAGGGATCATTCCCTGCATATTTTCAGACCACAATGCTTTGAAACTCGAACTCAACCACAAGAGGAAAGTTGGAAAGAACTCAAATACATGGAGGCTAAAAAGCATCCTACTAAAGAATGAATGGGTCAACCAGGAAATTAAAGAAGAATTTAAAAAATTCATGGAAAAAAATGAAAATGAAAACACAACTGTTCAAAATCTTTCAGATGCAACAAAGGCAGTCCTAAGAGGAAAATATATAGCAATACAAGCTTTTCTCAAGAAACAAGAAAGGTGTCAAATACACAACCTAACCCTACACCTAAAGGAGCTGGAGAAAAAACAGCAAATAAAGCCTAAACCCAGCAGGAGAGGAGAAATAATAAGGATTGAGGCAGAAATCAAGGAAATAGGATTAAGACAGAAATCAAGGAAACCAAAAGAATAGTAGAACAAAATAACAAAACTAGGAGCTGGTTCTTTGAAAGAATTAATAAGATGGATAAACCCTTGCCCAGACTTATCAAAAAGAAAAGAGAAAGGACCCAAATAAATAAAATCATGAATGAAAGAGGAGAGATCACAACCAACACCATAGAAATACGAACAATTATAAGAACATATTATGAGCAACTATATGCCAACAAATTAGACAATCTGGAAGAAATGGATGCGTTCCTAGAGATGTATAAACTACCAAAACTGAACCAGGGAGAAATAGAAAACCTGAACAGACCCATAACCAGAAAGAAAATTGAAGCAGTATCAAAAATCTCCCAAAAAACAAGAGCCCAGGTCCACATGGCTTCCCAGGGGAATTCTACCAAACATTTAAAGAAGAATTAATAACTATTCTTCTGAAACTGTTCCAAAAAATAGAAATGGAAGGAGAACTTCCAGACTCATTTTATGAAGCCAGCATTACCTGATCCCAAAACCAGACAAAGACCCCATCGAAAAGGAGAATTACAGACCAATATCCCTGATGAACATGGATGCAAAAATTCTCACCAAAATACTAGCTAATAGGATCCAACAGTACATTAAAAGGATTATTCACCATGACCAAGTGGGATTTATTCCTGGGCTGCAAGGCTGGTTCAACATCTGCAAATCAATCAATGTGGTACAATACATTAATAAAAGAAAGGACAAGAACCATATGATACTCTCAATAGATGCAGAAAAAGCATTTGACAAAGTACAGCACCCTTTCTTGATGAAAACTCTTCACAGTGTAGGGATAGAGGGTACATACCTCAATATCATAAAAGCCATCTATGAAAA
This sequence comes from Neomonachus schauinslandi, assembly GCF_002201575.2. NCBI lineage: Eukaryota > Metazoa > Chordata > Mammalia > Carnivora > Phocidae > Neomonachus > Neomonachus schauinslandi. The sequence continues at coordinate 154,133,092 of NC_058407.1, read as the reverse complement.
ACCCACAGCAAATATCATTCTCAATGGGGAAAAACTGAGAGCTTCTCCCCTAAGGTCTGGAACACGGCAGGGATGTCCACTATCACCACTGCTATTCAACATAGTTCTGGAAGTCCTAGCCTCAACAATCAGACAACAAAAAGAAATAAAAGGCATCCGAATCAGCAAAGAAGAAGTCAGACTCTCACTCTTTGCAGATAATATGATACTTTATGTGGAAAACCCAAAAGACTCCACCCAAAACTGCTAGAACTCATACAGGAATTCAGTAAAGTGGCAGGATATAAAATCAATGCACAGAAATCAGTTACATTTCTATACACCAACAACAAGACAGAAGAAAGAGAAATTAAGGAGTCGATCCCATTTACAATTGCACCCAAAACCATAAGATACCTAGGAATAAATCTAACCAAAGAGATGAAGGATCTGTACTCAGAAAACTATAAAATACTCATGAAAGAAATTGAGGAAGACACAAAGAAATGGAAAAACGTTCCATGCTCATGGATTGGAAGAACAAATATTGTGAAGATGTCAATGCTACCTAGAGCAATCTACATATTTAATGCAATCCCCATCAAAATACCATCCACTTTTTTCAAAGAAATGGAACAAATAATCCTAAAATTTGTATGGAACCAGAAAAGACCCCGCATAGCCAGAGGAATGTTGAAAAAGAAAAGCAAAGCCGGCGGCATCACAATTCCGGACTTCCAGCTCTATTACAAAGCTGTCATCATCAAGACAGCATGGTACTGGCACAAAAACAGACACATAGATCAATGGAACAGAATAGAGAGCCCAGAAATGGACCCTCAACTCTATGGTCAACTCATCTTTGACAAAGCAGGAAAGAATGTCCAATGGAACAAAGACAGTCTCTTCAACAAATGGTGCTAGACTCCAAATGGTTGAAAGACCTCAATGTGAGACAGGAGTCCATCAAAATCCTAAAGGAGAACACAGGCAGCAACCTCTTCGACCTCAGCTGAAGCAACTTCTTCCTAGAAACATCGCCAAAGGCAAGGGAAGCAAGGGCAAAAATGAACTATTGGGACTTCATCAAGATAAAAAGCTTTTGCAAAGCAAAGGAAACAGTCAACAAAACCAAAAGACAACCGACAGAATGGGAGAAGATATTTGCAAATGACATATCAGATAAAGGGCTAGTATCCAAAATCTATAAAGAACTCATCAAACTCAACACCCAAAGAACAAAGAATCCAATCAAGAAATGGGCAGAAGACATGAACAGACATTTCTGCAAAGAAGACATCCAAATGGCCAACAGACACATGAAAAAGTGCTCAATATCGCTCGGCATCAGGGAAATCCAAATCAAAACCTCAATGAGATACCACCTCACACCAGTCAGAATGGCTAAAATTAACAAGTCAGGAAACGACAGATGTTGGCGGGGATGCGGAGAAAGGGGAACCCTCCTACACTGTTGGTGGGAATGCAAGCTGGTGCAGCCACTCTGGAAAACTGTATGGAGGTTCCTCAAAAAGTTGAAAATAGAGCTACCCTACGAGCCAGCAATTGCACTACTGGGTATTTACCCCAAAGATACAAAAGTAGGGATCCGAAGGGGTACGTGCACCCCGATGTTTATAGCAGCAATGTCCACAATAGCCAAACTGTGGAAAGAGCCAAGATGTCCATCGACAGATGAATGGATAAAGAAGAAGTGGTATATATATACCATGGAATATTATGCAGCCATCAAAAGGAATGAGATCTTGCCATTTGCAACAACGTGGATGGAACTGGAGGGTATTATGTTGAGTGAAATAAGTCAAACAGAGAAAGACATGTATCATATGATCTCACTGATATGAGGAATTCTTAATTGCAGGAAACAAACTGAGGGTTGCTGGAGTGGGGGGGGTGGGAGGGATGGGGTGACTGGGTGATAGACACTGGGGAGGGTATGTGCTCTGGTAAGCGCTGTGAATTGTGCAAGACTGTTGAATCTCAGATCTGTACCTCTGAAACAAATAATGCAATATATGTTAAGAAAAGAAGAAGAAGAAGAAGAAGGTAGCGGGAGGGGAAGAATGAAGCAGGGGAAATCGGAGGGGTAGACGAACCATGAGAGACGATGGACTCTGAAAAACAAACAGGGTTCTAGAGGGGAGGGGTGTGGGAGGATGGGTTAGCCTGGTGGTGGGTATTGAGGAGGGCACATTCTGCATGGAGCACTGGGTGTTATGCACAAACAATGAATCATGGAACACTTCATCTAAAACTAATGATGTAATGTATGGGGATTAACATAAGAATAAAAAAATTAAAAAGAGCCAAGATGTCCATCAACAGATGAATGGATAAAGAAGATCTGGTATATATATACAATGGAATATTATGCAGCCATCAAAAGGAACGAGATCTTGCCATTTGCAACGACGTGGATGGAACTGGAGGGTATTATGTTGAGTGAAATAAGTCAAACAGAGAAAGACATGTATCATATGATCTCACTGATATGAGGAATTCTTAATCTCAGGAAACAAACTGAGGGTTGCTGGAGTGGGGGGTGGGGTGGGAAGGATGGGGTGACTGGGTGATAGACACTGGGGAGGGTATGTGCTCTGGTAAGCGCTGTGAATTTTGCAAGACTGTTGAATCTCAGATCTGTACCTCTGAAACAAATAATGCAATATATGTTAAGAAAAGAAGAAGAAGAAGAAGAAGGTAGCGGGAGGGGAAGAATGAAGCAGGGGAAATCGGAGGGGTAGACGAACCATGAGAGACGATGGACTCTGA